>NW_028280985.1:857500-925000 GCF_059751285.1 Brachycentrus maculatus | reverse complement strand
ACAATACAGGTTTTTCACTTCAAATCGAACTAACTAACTAACCAACTAACCATCACGCCGCTTCACCGCAGGGGTAGGCAGAGAGAATAGAGCGCCACACCACTCTGTCCTTGCAAACATTCTTCGCCTCTTCCACGTTCATGCATCTCCTCATACATACCCGCCGATTGTTACGACTCCTAACCTGACCACTTTCAAATATTTGGCATACCTGATCGTTCCATGTTTTTCTCGGTCTTCCTCTGCTTCTTTTTCCGCTAACATTCGCCTCATAAATTTGTTTTACCGTTCTTTCCTCACTCATTCGTTCCACATGTCCAAACCATCTCAACACAGCTTTCTTAATTTTATCGATAATGCTTATCTCAGCTTTGCATTCCTTCCTTATTTCACTATTCGCACATCTATCATACATCGTTTTGTCGCACATTCTTCTGAGATTTAAAAAATTTAAATCTGACATTTAAAAAACCAAATTGGATGTCTTAAAAATCATATTGTACATTTAACAAATCAAATTAGACGTTTTATAGAACAAATTGAGAGTCTTATAGATCAATTCTTGCATGTTTTTCTCAGATACTTTGTGGCACATTTTATAAACTTTATAAAATAAAAATAAAACTTTGTTATAGCCGCATTTTTTACTGGTGCACTTTATCCAACCGATTTGGACAAGAATCTTGTCATTATTAGGGTTTATGTACTAAATTCTAAAACATTGAAATACTCATAGTTAATTAGTTTTTGGTAAGGGAAGGATAATGACTATTTCAATGTTTTAGAATTTAGTACGTAAATCTTAATGATGACAAGGTTCTTGTCGAAACCGGTTAGATTAAGTGTACCAATAAAAAAATGAGCTTATAGCAAAATTGTTTTATTTTATAAACCTTATAGTTCGAATTGGACATTCAAGAAATCATTCCCAAATATTTAAAGTTTTGTTGAAATTATTGAGTATTCCTTTTTGGATTATTTTTTGACATCTCATCAAAGATGAAAAAGAATTTGGAAGTCTGGGCATTTACACACGTGCAATATTCACCAATTCCACCCATTATTGATAACCACACTACTCGAATTCTTGGAATTTCTAATATATTCCATATTCTTCTTCATCTTTGATGAGATGTCAAAAAATAATATGAAAATAACTCCTGTAATTGGAGATAATCCAGATTTTGTGAACAAGTATTTGGACACAGTTAAAACATTGTTTATGTTCAGTTCGCGACCGTTGAAAGATTGAGGAGCACTGCTATATAAGCATTTACGGGGCTGACGACCGTTATAGGCTGGTTTAAGTGATTACTTTACACACGTGTAACATTCACCAATTCTACACATTATTGACAACCACACTACTCAAATTCTTGGAAGTTCTATATATATGAACCAATTTAGAAACCTTGTTCTTGAATCACTAGAACTTCAGTAGAGACATCTATTGGTGAGATGTAAAGAAGCTTTTAATTCATCAGAAACTCTTGTATAATGTTAATGTATGTCAAAATGTTGTAAATTCCTTTTTGGAGTTGCAAAATCATTTTGGAATCTCGAAAATGTTTTTTTTTTTAATTCAGGTATATTATTTATCAATCTTTAATGATTGAAAAATTGAATTCAAAATAAGATTGAGTGTTAAACAACTTAAAAATTAACATTGAATAATAATAAAATATGTTTGAAATCTTATTGAACGATAAACAGTTATCACCATTATTTAGTTACGTTATCACGTTATTGTAAGCACAACCACAGTTAAAACGAGACTTATGAATGATTTTTATTTATGACGGAACGTTAAAGTTATGGCATATAAATTATTCTCCCCTGAAACGACGCAACGGCAGAGTTTAAAGCCAATTCTGTGGGTGAATATTCCTATTAGGGGTAGGATGTACCCTCATTGTACTCAGGAGAAACGCAAAATAAATCTCCCTAATTATCATCCAGGGAGCCGTCCATTTTTCTTCTCGGAATTCAAACAGACTTTGTTGGGAATTTATATTTTTTCCTAACTGGTCTTCTTTCTTTTATCTTTATTTTTTGGATCACTCTTTATCAGATAAATATATTGTTACGGGTGATTTTTTACAATTCACAATAGAATAAAATTGCAAGTACAAACATTTCTAACCCTTATCCGCACCCAATGGTGCATAGGGCTCTGCATCGTATAGAAGCAGTGTTATCTGGATCGTTAAAGTGACGTTAAAGTAAGTAATAAAGAAAAGTGACCAGCCTTCCGCTTCAGGTACCAGTCCAGGGTCATATTAAATAAATATTAGACTGAAAAATCGCTAATATTTATTTTGATCCTCTTGGGAATCGAACCCGGGACCTCCAGCATGGTAGCCTGGCGCGCTAACCACTACACTATGGAGGTGAACTAAAATTTGTTAATTGGTTGGATTTTTTGTTATTCTATTAAATTAATACAAAAAAGATCCCACAAAGGCATGGCCTGTGTGTGAGTATACATTTTATTTTGGGTCATAATAAAGGGTATTGGAAAGAATACAATAGATATAAAAAATATAAGAAGATTAAAAGTACTGATACAAACAAAAAATATTTTATTTTTACTGAAAACAAAAAATCAAATAATTAAAATTAAAAAAATATATAATTATTATATACCATATGAGTTATAAATTTAAAGATATTCAAAGAGGAACTATAAATGTTTTATTTCAAGTATAAATATCTAAAACATGTTTTTTTCATACATTTTAAAAGTATAAAATGTAACCTTGTATGTATAAATATCCTCAAATTATGGTTTTGAAAGCAAAAATCGAGCCGTGTTTTTTTTAATGGAGTCTCACCAAAATTAAATTGTCTAGTTTTCAGTGAATTTATTTCTTTATGCCAAAAAATTCCTACACCGCATGGGAACGGTCCATTTAAGCAAATTTCGGGTAAATGGGTTTGAATGATGCTCCATCTGAATGAAATAGGGTTACCACTAAAAATGTGTATGTACTTAATGTTTTCAAAAATCATTAATATTCTCTGGAAAAGGACCGCATACCGCCTTCCTGAATAACTGTGGTTGATATGACAAAACGTTGGTAATATACGATACGATATATCATGGATACGATAGTGTCGGGCAGTGGGCCCGTGGTTAGTGTCGCGGACTCTTGAGTCAGAGTTTCTCGGTTCGAACCCACTCTACCCCAATTTGATACCTATTTCTAATAATGAGCCAAAAAGCTCACAGAAATAGCAGGAAATTGAAATATTTGTGTAAATAATAAAAACACAAATATTTCTCTTGAAATTAAAAAAAAAAAATTAATTATAATGTCTACCGGTTTCGAAGCTTACCGCTTCTTTATCAAGACTGATTAATACTAATCAGTCTTGATAAAGAAGCGGTTAGCTTCGAAACCGGTGGACATTATAATTAAGTTATGATAAAAAATTTATTGTGATTGTAAAACAAAGTTACGTTTTAATTATAAAATGGAAAATTGGAAGGTAAATGCTTATATATATATAAATATATATATATATATATATATATATATATATATATATATATATATATATATATATATATATATATATATATATATATATATATATATATATATATATATATATATATATATATATTTATATATATATATATATATATATATATATATATATATATATATATATATATATATATATATATATATATATATATATAAATATATATATATATATATATATATATATATATATATATATATAATATATATATATATATATATATATATATATATATATATATATATATATATATATATATATATATATATATATATATATATAATATATATATATATATATATATATATATATATATATATATTTATATTTTATTTACCTACATAGACTCCTATTATTACCGAACGTAGACGCAAAGTAATAATTCCAAACTTTCTTGCGAGGATAATTTCCCTTGATAGCTCAGACTACGTATCGCCAGTGAAAAATAGATTTACTACATGTAACTAGCCCGCAGTGAAAATACTTCTCTTACACTTATTCGATCAATCGAAAACTTTCATCTTACCCTCTCGAATGTTCACGCTCCTTGATAAAGTTTATCTGGAATCTTCCTAGCATTTCAGATTTAACCAAAATTAAGGTTAGACACGCCCGAATATACTTGAACATACTCGTATTTAAACCAAACGAAAAAAAAGCTTTGAACTTTCTTATATATTTTATATTATTTCGAGAAATAAAAATACTTTGTGTTCTGATCCACTCACATTTTTATTAACCAACTAGTTTCGGCAACAACCTGTTGCTCTCTTCAGGGTTTAATTTATTAAGTATTTTTGTTTCTCTAAATAATATATCAATATAATCCACTAATTTAATGCTTTTAATATTCAAAACATATATATTTTAACCTTACCTAATCTAAACTCACTTAATCAAAATTGAGGATAGACAATTCAAAATATATTCGAAGTTATTTCAATTAAAGGAAAATATTACTTTTTTTAATCTTGTAACTCAAAATGTTGTAAATAAATTATCTGGTCAAATTATAAGCTTGAATGAAAAAAAAATTATTTTATCTGGCGTTTCTCATATGTGTGATTATAATCCAGGATTTGGACCTTACATACTAATAAACGAGTTTCTGATCAATAAAAAGCTTCTTTTCATCTCACCAAAAGACGTCTCTAGTGAAGTTCTAGTGATTCAAAAACAATGTTCAAAATTGGTTCATATATATATATATATATATATATATATATATATATATATATATATATATATATATATATATATATATATATATATATATATATATATATATATATATATATATATATATATATATATATATATATGTATATATTTATATATATATATATATATATATATATATATATACATATATATATATATATATATATATATATATATATATATATATATATATATATATATATAAATATATATAAATATATATATATATATATATATATATATATATATATATATATATATATATATATATATATATATATATATATATATATATATATATATATATATATATAAATATATATGTATATATATATATATATATATATATATATATATATATATATATATATATATATATATATATATATATATATATATATATATATTTATTTATATATTTATTTATTTATATATATATATATATATATATATATATATATATATATATATATATATATATATATTTATACTATATATATATATATATATATATATATATATATATATATATATATATATATATATATATATATATATATATATAGAACTTTCAAGAATTTGAGTAGTGTGGTTGTCAATAATGGGAAGAATTGGTGAATGTAACACGTGTGTAAAGTGATAACTTAAACCAGCCTTTGACGATCGTCAACCGCGTAAATGCCCAGACTTCCATAATCTTCTTCATCTATGATAAAATGTCAAAAAATAATATGAAAAACACTCCTATAATTGGAGATAATCCAGGTATGTGAACAAGTATTTGGACACGCTCAAAATGTTGAAAATATTACTTTGAACTTTCTTAGATTACTGTTAAAAAATCTAATCTAATCAAACCAAAATTAAGGTGAGACAGACCAAAATGTCCTAATGTTTCTTAAATTTTAGTATGCAAATATTTATTTTTCTTTCACACCCAAATAGAAGTTTTTAGAGAAGTATATGTAGACATCTAAGTATTTACGGGAAAATAAGAAAGGCAAGGTATATGTATGTTCAGCAGTTGGTGAAATTTTCTGACACACGAGGTTTAAAAATATATGATACTACATTTTCATTTGAAAACTTTCCCTGTTCGATATGTCCAAACAATGTCCGCTATTAATTCATTCAGAATACTATCGGTCCATAAATAAACTCCATAAATTATACGCACTATCTCATAAAATACCTGTCAGCATATTTATCCGATATTAGAGTAAAAATATAAAAATTTAAAAAGTGAAATTTACCACCTTTCAACTCTAGTCTTGCTAGAATCAATTTCAGTTCCTTAATGTCGCAAAAAAGTCGTTTTTTCTCGATGATAAACCGTTAGAATATCGCGGTTTAAGGCAGCGCGATGTCACCGTACAAATTTGGAGCATGATTAAAACCATTCGAGGTAACACGTCATAATAATTTACGGTGTAAGGCTCCATAAATATTGCGTAGCGTGTGTGATAACGTTCGGAAAATCCGTGCCGACCAAAAAGTATTCGCCATAAATATTGATAAGTATGAGGGAAGAATTTTCTTTTTTTGAAATTGGGAAAACTTGGAGTTTCCCGAACGCGTGGATTATATTTTTATATATATAATATATTTCGCGATACAAGATATCTGGGTAAAGGTTCTGATAACCGTTATGTACGGGAGAAAAATACAAATTTAAAAGCACGTGAGCCAATATAGGCAAATGAAGAAGAATATTTAATTTTTTTATTTATTGTTTCGGCATTAACTTTGTGGTAAGACATGTTACAATAATTAAAGAAAACACTTCGTTTTTTACCACTTGAGTTTTATTATAGACTACATGTTTCAGAAGTTAAACTTCCATCATTCAGGTCTGTATAATAACTAAAATATAAAATATAAAATTTTTCTAAAACTCAAGTGGTAAAAAACGAAGTGTTTTCTTTAATTATTTTTATTTTTTTATTTATTTAATATAGTTACATTTTTAAGTACAACATAATACATTATCTAAACATTTATACATATGGCAAACTTTTGGATTTAGATTCGATGTGCCTCTCCAAAAAAGAGACTGAGTTCTTATGTTTGGAGAGGGACTTACATTCATGGTTTAACGTTTTATATAATTAATGGTAAAATAGTCTTTTTTTGTGTAATGGACATAAAAAAAATCTTAAGAAATTTTTTATCTTTTTTTTTTTTCTTAGGGAGTTTATTAAAATATATAATTCCCAAATATTTGAAGTTTGGTTAAAATTGCTTAGTATTGCATTTCGGAGTTGAAAAATCATTTAAGAATCTCGAAAATTTATTTTATTTTTTGAAGAACTAACTAACTAACCATCACATCGATTCCCCAAAGGAATAGGCAGAGAAAAGAACCCCATTTTAATATATCTTTGCAAACAATCTTAGCTTCTTCCATATTCAAGCATCTTTTCATACATAATCGCCTAATCGCATAATCTTTCTCTACTTTTACTATCAATTGTATTTGACTTAAAAATTTATTTTACTGTTCGTTCTTCATTCATTCAAATCACATGCCCAAACCAACATAAGACACCTTTCTTAATTTTATCCATACTGCCTATCTCATTCAGCCTTGCATTCTTTTTTATTCAACCATTTGAACAGCATACATCATACAGGATTTTACCGCACTGAGACGAGCTTTTCTGCAATTGGTCTTAATTTTTTTCTCTTTATCTCATTTTTAAATATTTTTTATTAAAAACTTAGAGATCGCATTTCAAATCTTTCATAGTCAGTTACTGATCATGAAAAACAAAGTTAACAACACACAGATTGTAATATAAATAAAGAATAGTGATTTTACACCGTAATATTTATTAAATATTACTCTGGACTGGTTCCTGAAGCGCAAGAGTGATCACCTTGCCTTTATGTAAGTAATGATCAAGATAACACTGCGTTAATTCGATGCAGTGCCCTATGCACCATTGGGTGCGGATAAAGGTTATAAGTAATAATACATATTCACATTATTTTTTTAGAAATGTAAACTGAATATGCTATAAACCCTTGTATATAATAAGCAAGTTAATTTTTCTAATATATTTTTTTTTATATTTAATACATTTACATTTTTAACATAATACATTTGAAACATTTATACACATGGAAAACTTTTATATTTCGATTCGCTGTGCCTCTCTAAAAAAGAAACTGAGCTCTAGTGCTTGGAGAGGGACTTACACTCGTGGTTTAAATAACTAAAATTATTTTTAAAAATAAAAACCCACGAAGAAGTAAATATATTCTCGGTAAGTATGTCGATTATTGGAGACATCCACCGCTTCACAGATATTATAAATATATACGTGTAATTTGATGTAGCGTTACATATTTGGTATAGCAGAGACCGTGTATCGGAGCCCTAATAAATTCGTCGTAAACATGAAAGGGAACAGAAATTTATTTGGGTAGGCTTCATCGAAAATCGATCGGAAGGAAACACAGATTGCTTTCAAAATATTGTGGCTGTTAAAATATGGTTTTTCTAATATTTATAAATATTTTTGAGAGGCAATGACGTTTGTATGGAGTTCCAATACGTGTTGGGTATATGGTATAAAAATGAATATCCATAGGAAGTTGGTAATGGTGTGAAATTGAAACATGAAATGCATTAATATTATGAATAATAAAAATGAAAATGGTATTTTCCGGCGTTTCTCATGTGCGTGATTATAATCCAGGATTCGGACCTCACATACACATAAAAGTTTCTGCTTAATAAAAAGCTTCTTTACATCTCACCAACAGATGTCTCTAGTGAAGTTCTAGTGATTTAAGAACAAGGTTTCTAAATTGGTTCATATACACAGAACTTCCAAGAATTTGAGTAGTGTGGTTGTCAA
Organism: Brachycentrus maculatus; assembly: GCF_059751285.1. Taxonomy (NCBI): domain Eukaryota; kingdom Metazoa; phylum Arthropoda; class Insecta; order Trichoptera; family Brachycentridae; genus Brachycentrus; species Brachycentrus maculatus. The sequence goes on along the minus strand of NW_028280985.1, from coordinate 916,361 downwards.
TAATGGGTAGAATTGGTGAATGTTACACGTGTGTAAAGTGATCATTAAAACCAGCCTATGACGGTCGTCAGCTCCGTAAATGCCCAGACTTCCATATTCTTCTTCATCTTTGATGAAATGTCAAAAAATAATATGAAATGCATTGTTGTTTTTGTTCGACCGAATATGGTAAATGGTGTGTTAATTCACTGAACTTGAATAAACTTAAATCAATCATAATAAACTAACTAACTAACTAACCATCACGCCGCTTCGCCGCAGGGGTAGGCAGAGAGAAAAGAACGCCACACTACTCTGTCTTTGCAAACATTCTTCGCCTTTTCCACGTTCATGCATCTCCTCATACATAGCCGCCGATTGTTACGACTCTTAACCTGACCACTTTCAAGTATTTGGCATACCTGATCGTGCCATGTTTTTCTCGGTCTTCCTATGCTTCTTTTTCCAATTACATTCGCCTCATAATTTTTTTTTACCGTTCTTTCCTCACCCATTCGTTCTGCATGTCCAAACCATCTCAATACACCTTTCTTAATTTTATCGATAATGCTTATTTCAGCTTTGCATTCCTTCCTTATTTCACTATTCGAACATCTTACATACATCGTTTTGTCGCACATTCTTCTGAGAGATCGCATTTCGACTGCATTCAGTCTACTTTCATCCTTCATTATTAATTTAATTTTTGTTGGCAAAATTTTTAATTTTTGCCAACTCCATGTTTCACTTCCATACATTAGAGTTGGAACCAGGACTCTGTTGTGCACTGCCAGTTTAGCTTCCAATCATAATACAACGACTAAAGCTTTCATTTAGTTTCCTTGTTTCATTTCAATATATTATTTAATTGCGAAATATGTATGTAGATGTTCGAATGGTGATATAACGAAATTGCAAAGTGTATGGTATAGGCAAGAGATAACCATTGTCGATAAAATTAAGAAATATTATTTTTAGCATCTCATCAAAGTTGAAGAAGAATATGGAAGTCTGGGCGTTTACGGGGCTGACGATCGTCATAGGCTGTTTGCATAGTTTAAGTGATCACTTTACACACGTGTAACATTCAGCAATTCTACCTTCAAACACACTACTCAAATTCTTGGAAGTTCTAGTAAGAACCAATTTCGAAACATTGTTCTTGAATCACCAGAACTTCACTAGAGATATCTATTGGTGAGGTCTATGACGGTCGTCAGCCCAGTAAATGCCCAGACTTCCATATTCTTCTTCATCTTTGATGAGATGTCAAAAATAATATGAAAAATAAGTCCTATAATTTGAGATAATTTAGATTTGTGAACACACTCAAAATGCGGTAAAATTAAGAAATTTTTATTAAATCAAGTGTTTCAAATACTTGAAGTGAACAGGTAAGAAGTCAGAATAATCGACGTATCCGAATGAGATATGTATGTATGTATAATATGTGGAAGAGGCGAAGATTGTGTGAAAAGACAGATGTGGCGTTTAATTATTTCTGCCTACCCCTGCGAAGAAGCGGCGTGGTGGTTAGTTGGACTACTTTATTTGATGTAATATCGTTAGTATAATCGTAATGATATTTTTTGTTTTCACCAAAAAATTAAACAAAATTGAAAAAAAACCTTTTTGATTTATTATCATCATTAAAATACAAATGGATTTATTCAAAGCAAAATAAACCCGTTTCTATTAATTACATCTTCCACTCGTATATTTCATGAAGTAATTTAAAATACATTGAATCAATTTGCTATTCGTTATTTTAATTTGAAACATTCGTGAGAATATAACAAATGGCGCAAAATTACAAGAAAGGAGAATGAAAAATGAGTTTTCTTTTAACGATAATCTGATTTTAATCAACTTATTTTAACATCCAATATTTCATGGTTTTTTTCTTAAAAAAAAACTTATTTTAAATCAATATGTTTAAGTAAAAGGTTTTTATGTGAATTAAAAATAAATGTGTCTCCTGAAATTTATTATTCTTATTTTAACCCTTATCTGCACCCAACGATAAGGTATAGAGTGCGTTACTAATATAAAGGATATATGATCATTATCATTCATCGTTCACTTTGTGTAATATCACTTTATTTACAAACACTACTTCATGACTACTGGTATTACACAAATTAACGATAAGGAAAGTGTTATATAACTGGACCACAAAGTTAAAAATGCTTTTAATTTACAAAATAGGTAATATAATCAGCTAAATCGATACAAGGTATGTCGAAAAAAAAGGAATAAATAGTAAAAAGTAAAAATGATATCAAATCTTTTTAAGTGTGTCCAAATACTTACTCTTGTTATTTTACATTTTGATAATTTAACATAGATGAAGAAGAATATGGAAGTATGGGTATTTACAGGGCTTATAATATGCCATAGGCTCGTTAAGTGATCACTTTATACAAGTGCAATTCGACCATGATTGAACTACTTTCTTCTTGAATGTTTTTTGCAGATATTTTGTGGCACATTTTATAAACTTTATAAAATTAAAGAACTTTGTTTCAACTACTTTTTGTTGGTACACTTTACCCAGCCGGTTACAAGAACCTAGTCATCATCAGGGTTTATGCACTAAATCCTAAAACATTGAAATACTCATAGATAATTACCCTTCCCTTGCCAAAAACTTTTTGGTAAGGGGATGGTAATTAACTATGAGTATTTCAATGTTTTAGAATTTAGTACATAAACCCTGCTGATGACAAGGATCTTATAACCGGTTGAGTAAAGTGTACCAATAAAAAGTGGTTAAAAAAAGTTGTTTATTTTTTAAGATAACTACAATACTTAAATATCCGGAACCCCTAGATATATTGATCAATCTCATAATACAGTACATATGTCGTTCCTCTCAGCTTCACTTAAATTACAAGATACGAGTATAAAGGCGTTTTATTAGAATTTCCACTCACGAAATTCGTGTTTTATATTGGATTTTTAGCTCTATTTATGTAAGGAATGGTTTTGAAATCGATTGGAGTTGATATATACGTGTACAAGCAATATACCATGAGTGGTTCGAAATATAATGATGTGACTTTAAACTTGATGTACAAAAAAAAGCAGTCATAAAAAATGTGAAATATGTTGCGTTTAGTCGATGATAAAAGTTATCATTAATTGACATATTCTAAATGAGGTTTATGGGAAACACAACTGTCACGGTTTAAAATCTCTTTTTATAGAATATAATAGATTATACACACCCTAACATAAATAATCTATTTTACACTAAGTAGTTATGCTTAGTGTCAAAACATAATTTATTAATAACAAAACACTGTATTTACAAAAAAAAAAATATATATTTTGGCAATGTACTATTAATACGTGCCACAATACATTTTAAGAAATAGTGGTATTTACTAAACAGACCACAATGAACACGAAAACTCTCTAAAACAGGCCACAGGACCTACACAAAGAAGAAGAAGAAGTGGTATTTACCAAGTAAAACATAAATTAAAAATTAATTTATACACTACATTTTTCACCCTACGGGATAAAGTATATCAATATTGCTATCTCAACTTGAAACAAAATATTTTTATGAAGAAAAATGGCAGTCTAAGAATTCCAGAGCTTACGACCTGACATTTATCTGGCTTGTCTAACGTTCACTACTCTGCTCATTATTGAACATCCATATTGCATTAATTTTTTTAACTTGTATATATGCAATGCTGGTGCATTCCTTTCCTATACAAGCTCTTATTATTATTTTTGAATAATGAATTTCCTAACCTGTCCCCTGTCCAATCATTACTTCACTCACCTGTATCTAGATTATTAATTCCTTGTTAGTTTGTATTTTAACCTACAGACGAGAACATTTGTTGTTCTCAAAACTAGTTGTGTTTATTAAAAAACAAATCAAATTAAAGTGGTATTATTCAAGTGCTTTACTTCAAATTTATTAAATAAAATCAAAATAAAGAGAAATATTTGTGTTTTTATTATTTACACAAATATTTCAATTTCATACTATTTCTGTGAGGCTAAGTGGCTCATTATAAGAAATAGGTATCAAATTGTGGTAGAATGGATTCGAACCGAGAAACTCTGACTTAAAAGTATGCGACACTAACCACGGGACCACAACCCGACACATCATTTTATTATTTCACCAACTGAATGACAAATCAAATAAAAATGTGATAAAGTACCTACCTTCCATACATTTCAAGTGACAGAAATACTTCATATTTTCCACAAAAACATCAGGGAAGACATACACAAACGGTTTAAAATTGAACAATAAGTTAAGTAATTACAGTTTAATCTCTATTTGTGCATGAAATATAACTTTTCCAATTAAATCACATACCAGGAAACAAGAGAAAATAATATTTTCATATTATTACATTATCTATAATACATTCGAATATCAATTACTTTCATTTTCAATACAATATAAATTGGACATTATTTTACCAAAATACAATGGGGAAGAATCTAATTATTTTGATAATTTTAACGTTCGACTGTGTTTTAATAGGCCTATAAAATATTTGATTACAATCATATTTATTGTGATTGCCGCCATTATTGGAAAAGCTCTCGATCGCGCCTAAGTACAGGCAATCTGCGTAACATCGGAGCGTACCATTTCGGGAACAATAGCGCAGATCGCACTGTTAACGAAATCCACATAAATGATCGCCGCAATTTGCCTCGTTTTCACTACAGTTAAAAGGCATATAGTATTTTTCGTTAACCCTTTACTAGGCAAAACTCCGTAAAAATTTAATTGAGAAAAAATCCATATTTTTTTTTGACATCTCATCAAAGATGAAGACGAATATGGAAGTCTGGGCATTTACGGGGCTGACGACGGTCATAGACTGTAATTAACTCCTGTTATTGGAGATAATCCAGATTTTTCGAACAAGTACTTGGATACACTCAAAATGTTGTAAATAAATTATCTGGTCAAATTAAAAGCTCAAATAATAAAAATGAAAATGATATTTTCTGGCGTTTCTCATGTGTGTGATTTCAATCCAGGATTCGGACCTCACATACTTGTAAAGAGTTTCTGCTCAATAAAAGCTTATTCCATCTCACAAATAGATGTCTCTAGTGAAGTTCTAGTGATTTAAGAATTATGTTTTAAAATTGGTTCATAAATATAGAACTTACAAGAATTTGAGTAGTGTGGTTGTCACTAATGGGTAGAATTGGTGAATGTTACACGTGTGTAAAGTGATCACTTAAACCAGCCAATGTCAAAAAATAATATGAAAATAATTCCTGTAATTGGAGATAATCCAGATTTTGTGAACAAGTATTTGGACACACTCAAAATGTTGAGAATAAATCCGTTAAAAAGAGGAAATAAATAAATAAATAGACCGAGGAAAACTTGGTATGATCGAGTATTTCAAAAACTTGAAAGTGGTCAGGTCAGGAGTCCTTACCACTTTTGTTTATAGGAATAATCGGCGGGTAAGTATGAGCAAATACCTCTACTGCCTACCCTAGTAAGTAGTACCAGCTTACCTAACTAAATACCTCTACCACTTATCTTAGTAAGAAGTACCAGACTACCTCTACTGCCTATCATACTAAGAAGTACCAGCTTACCCTACTAAATCCCTCTACTGCATATCTTAGTAAGAAGTACCAGCTTACCTTACTAAATACCTCTACTTACTACTTACCTCTACTCTTACTAGGGTATGGAGTATCCATACCCTAGTAAGTCATACCTACTTACCTTACTACCTACCTCTACTGACTACTCTAATTAATTCTCTATGCACGCCACTGTTTAAAAATAAACTCACTTGGGCCTTGTATAACACGGATGTATAAATTGTGGCAATTTTTTCTATACACATGTATTGTACACGCTTTCAGAAAAAAAAACATTTAGAAAATACGTTTTCTTACTAAAAAAATAAACTACACATTCATTCAAACTATCATGATTTTTTTTGAAACGCAAACCCTAATTTTGTATGAACTTCAAACCTTGTATAACACGGGTTTTTGTGGTACCATATAACCGTGTTATACGAGGCCCGACTGTATAAGATGTCTTATAAAAGTCTAAGTATACAGCGTCCTGAAATTGCAAACTTTTAACTTGGTTACATGACGTCACAGACACGGAATGGCTCCATACGATGTGCAGTGCAATTTAATATGAACTAGGTAAGATTCTCTGTAGTTTCCTTACCTCGTTGTTTGCAGAAGTCAAACAATAGTGCTTCTAAATTTCTGTCACGAACTTACTATTGGAATAGTTTGAGAAAGAAATTTACCGTAATGACGTCTTTGGTTCTTTATTCTTTGTAGAAAATAACTCATTAATTCATTCATATTAATTCCCTCGGGAATTTGCGAATGAAGAAATGATAGCTGAATTCCGAATATATGTGTAATGTTTGATTTTCTTGAATGTTTTCCGCAGATACATTGTGGCACATTTTATAAACTTTATAAAATTAAATAACTCAGTTTTACCACTTTTTTACTGACATAATTTAACCTACCGGTTTCGACAAGAACCTTGTCATCATCAGGGTTTATTTTAATTCAAAAACATTCTAATACACTCACCAAAAATTTCCACACACTCTGTAAAAATCCTAAATGTTATTATTTTTAATATTTTTATAAAATAGTATGGTTGTCAATAATAGGTAGAATTGGTGAATGTTACACATGTGTAAAGGAATCACTTAAAACCAGCCTATGACGGAAAAAGATGTCTCTAGTGAAGTTCTAGTGATTCAAGAACAAGGTTTCTAAACTGGTTTATATATACATATATAGAACTTCCAAGAATTTGAATAGTGTGGTTGTCAATAATGGGTAGAATCGGTGAATGTTACATGTGTGTAAAGTGATCACTTAAACCAGCCTATGAGGGTCGTCAGCCCCGCAAATGCTCAGACTTCCATATTCTTCTTCACCTTTGATGAGATGTCAAAAAATAATATGAAAAATACTCCTATAATTGGAGATAATCCAGATTTGTGAACAAGTATTTGGACACACTAAAAAATGTTGTACTTATAATATATATAAACATAGACTTGGTCTCAGTTGTAACACTTATAACATATGAAACTTTAATATTGCGTTGCGTGTTGGGTAGTTAACAAGAAACTAATAACCAATGGTTAAAAAAACAGTCAGTTTACGTAAGCTTGCATGGGAAAATGAAGGTCAAAGCATATATTTATTTTAACGTAGGCCGGTAAGCCCACATACAGACGGAAAACGACTCACATATGGTAGGCTATCATCATTTCCTCACGATTTAGGGGCAATATGTCGGGAAAGTGTTCTCTTAACACGGCCAATATTAACCCTTTGAGGCCTAGTATGGTTTCTAACACAGAGATTTCGTGAAATTACTTCTACCAACTATTTACTTACAATTCTATTATCTCATTTTTTGTACTCTCCGGGAGTACAAAAATTGATGTCCGACTTTCTCTAGGGAGTGGGTGTTTTTTAAATTAAAAAAAAATATTTTGTTCATAACATCGATGTATTATGAAGAAAGAAATTATGTTAAAATAATTTAATAAAAAAACACCCATTCGAAGTATTTTTCAATTATGACAAGATTACACACAAATATCCACAGATGTCATTGCTAAACAAGTTACATCACACTAACTGACAGACGGACTTCGACGCTCATTAACGTCGATACTCCTTTGAGGAAAATTCACACAGACGTTCATTTACGTCCATACTCCCGGACAGGTTGAAGAACAAAAAGCTATATAGGCACAATGTTTATAAGTCACAGCATTTGAAGTGTATCCAAATACTTGTTCACAAATCTGGGTTTCTACGTTTAGGAGTTTTTACATTTCGACATTAAAATGATTACATTTTTTCATTCCTACAAAGATGAAGAGGAATACAGATATCAGGGTATTTATAGGGCTAATGACCTATCATAGGCTGGTTAAATGATCACTTCATACATGTGTTACGATCATAATTCTATCCATGATTAACAACCACGCTACTAAAAATTTTTGAACTCCTACATACTCGTATGGCATTAATCTTATGTGTGAGTTCATTCGAGACATATATGGTTGGTTTATTTAAATAAAAAAGTTTGGTCTGCCGAAAAAAAACCTTTCTTAAACCAACCATGGATGGCTCCAATGAACTCACACTGATGGCATTTATGGTACCTACCTATGTTTATTCGATTTTTTGTTTCACTTATTTATTAAATAAATAACATGTACGTATTATGTAGGAGTTCCAAAATTTTGAGTAGTTTGGTTGTCAGTCATGTCAACAAGTATGAATGCCATACGTGTGTAAAGTATTAACTTAACTATAACTTAAGTTATAAGTTAGTCCGCCTTCGTAGTGTAATGGTCAGCACGCTCAGCTACCGTTCTGGAGGTCCTAGATTCAATTCTCAGGGGGGATCAAATAAATATAAGTGATTTCTTTCACTCTTATATTTATTCAGTATTACCCTGGACCTGAAGCGGAAGGCTGATCACCTTTCCGTCGTGTGTTAACGATCAAGATAACACTGTGTTTATATAATGCAGTTCCCTATGCACCATAGAGGTGTGGAAGTTATAAGACTTCTATATTGTTCTTCATCGATGTTGAGATGTCAAATAGTAAAAAAAAATATGTATACACAAAATCATTCATTTTAATCATTCAAGTTATCAATCCCGTCAGTTTTTTAAAATATTGTAAAACATTATTTTTTATCTTAACGAAAATTAATCTGGGTTGAAAAGGGTTAATGGCGTGTCAGGATTAATATGTTTATCAGGAAGCTTGTAAGGATACGACAACAGATAAAATACAAGAAATCGAGACAGCGTTGTGCTTTTATGTCCTAAATACGATACAAATTACAGCACTCTTAATGTTTGTATTAGCCATTAGCTGAAAAGAAGATTTATTGACTTCCATTGTCGTATAAATCGTTTTTTCATTTCAGAAGTAAATGCGTAAAAATCTTCTTCTTCTTCTTTTTGATGGCTTTTCACACTTCTTGGGTGTTATAGCCAGTGTCGAGTTATTTTTTATTTACACTTTTTACATTTGACTTGTAAGTGTAAGTATTCCTGTTAGTGGGGTTAGTTTTATAAGTAATGTTAGTTTACAACATTTTGAGTGTGTCCAAATACTTGTTCACACTCAAAATGTTGTAAATAAATTATCTGGTCAAATTATAAGCTTAATAATAAAAATGAAAATGGTATTTTCTGGCGTTTCTCATGTGTGTGATTATAATCCGGGAGTTTCTGCTTAGTAAAAAGCTTCTTTACATCTCACCAATAGATGTCTCTAGTGAAGTTTTAGTGATTCATGAACAAAGTTTCTAAATTGGTTCATATATATAGAACTTCAAAGAATTTGAGTAGTGTGGTTGTCAATAATGGGTAGAATTGGTGAATGTTACACGTGTGTAAAGTGATCACTTAAACCAGCCTATGACGGTCGTAAGCCCCGTAAATGCCCAGACTTCCATATTCTTCTTCATTTTTGATGAGATGTCAAAAAATAGTATGATGTTAGTTTGTTTAGTGAGTTATTTTAGTGAGTTATCATACACTTTTACATATTTATAAAATTAAATTTAAGATATTTACAAATTATTTTATAAACAAGTTTGTTAGGGGAGGTTAATAAGGTAAGCGTAAAAATCTAAAAAGTGTATGTTTTCTGGGTTCTTTTATTTATTAATATTAGTAACATTATATAAAACATTGAGTACTAAAATATTACTATCATAATAAAATACAATTGACAACGGTGTACTAAAATATTAATATCACAATAAACGATTGCCACAGTATACTTAAACTAACACGATCGATCATTGTCATTTTTCGAGTAAGTCCAGCTAGTTTTGAGAACAACAGATGTTTTCCTCGACAGGTGAAAAAACAAACTAATATTGAAACTAGTCGTGGATAGATTTATATTATCCACTGACACTTCGTGATGGAATTGCATTTTAATATATTATTAGATTAAAACCAATATTTTCAGCTTAACCACTTTATTTTTATTTGACCAGCGACCGGGTTTCGTCGTTACCGACATCATCAGACTGGTGGGAGGCTATACAAATTGTGGTTATACAAATTGTGGCTATACAAAAATGGTTATCAACTCCTGCCTTGTTTTATATATAACATAACAATTTGTATAGCCTCCCACCAGTCTGATGATGTCGGTAACGACGAAACCCGGTCGCTGGTCAAATAAAAATAAAGTGGAAAAGCTCAAAATATTGGTTTTAATCTAATAATATATTAGTCGTGGATACATTAGTAAACTCAAAAAAGTGGTCTTATACAAGTGTTTTATCATTACTTTTAATCAATAAATATTTATTTATTTATTGTATCATATCCGTAATTATAAATTACAATAATGTGCCTTCACTAAGTTTTCCCGTGCCGAGGGCACATTTAATCATATTTATTCATAAAATTGTAGTGAAAAAAAAATGTTTTTACAATCACATAAATATAACATGACCGAATGATTTTTTTCTCTTTCCATTATCCATTTATGAATAGCTCTTATATATTTGGTTGGTGTTTTTAATATCTTTAAAGATAATGGATGCAGGTTGTACAACTTTATTGCATAATATTCAAAGTCCTTTTGACAGGTTCGCAAGAACCGGTTCCTAATTTTTTTTCAGTTCGCCGAACCGGTCCTTAAACCTTTGTTGTCACACAATATTCCGATTAAGATCATGTATCGGAGCACGATTGATTTGATAGGTCTCCCATTAGATACCTGGGACCCAGTTCCATCAGTACAAACTTGGTTAAGAATATGTAACCACACAGCTGATGACAATAGAATTATAAAAGGAAATCAAAGTATGTGGACGACAACCAAAAGGCAATTTGCATAGTATTTAAATAAAACTGACTGAATTATTTTTTAGCTATTTTCTTTTATGTACTCTGTTAATTTTTTTGTTATTTCATGTAGGATGTAGATACTTACATTGTTACAGAGCTTGTATATACTCGTATAATATATTATGATTCATGTTCTATAACATTGTTACATTAGGTTTAATTGACTTTTAAATGTGTAAAATGGAGGATATCGTGAGGTGGGGACGACAACGAAATCGATTCTGGAATGATCATGTTAACAGAATGTCAGATGACAGACTTCCACGTATAGCCCTTCAACGAATCCTTGAAGGACCCAGACCCCCAGGCAGACCTCCAAAAAGGTGGAAAGACAGCTGGGAGTCAACATCCCAAGAGCTACAATCGGAGGCATAAACAGATCCTTAGGATCTAAAAAAAAGAAGAAGACTTTTAAATCTGTACCTACTATTATAATTGTAGCATTCTCAGTTATGTGTATGTTGTTTATGTGCAGAATAAAAAACAAATAAATGAATAAATATAAAAACTATTTTTTTATAGTAGAAGGGGTAGGGGTAGTACCTAAAGAGCGAACCGGTTCTTGAAAATTTTGATTCACATTACTAAGTCAAGGGATAACTGGAGTAGAGTCATTTCTTCGACAGGGGTTACAACCCTCAGTAATGAGAAATAAGACGGAGAAGGAGATGTGTAATATTTGTTTCCATATTGAGAGCTGTAATTCTACAATTGACAATATAAAGTAAAATTGATGAAAAATTACTCACTTCCGGGCTGATGTCGGTCACATTAGCACTTGACACGAACTCGCGGAGGAATCCATCCAATTCCGTTCCTTCGATGTAGCCATTTCCTGAAAAAAGAAAGAAGAAAAACATAAGATAGTAGAAAATGTTCCATGTGTTCTCCAAGAGTGTGATAGAACGATGGTAGTAAGTGGAAATGGGTGAAGCAGAATGTGTAAGCATTCTGCTTAGAGAGCTAGAAATACATGGAAAACAATATTAGGTGCCGTGGTGTAGTTGGGTAGACGCTCGACTGTGAAACTGGCGTCGCGGGTTCGATTCCCGCCAATTACGAAATAAAATTAGGAAAATTTTATTTTCAATTGGTCTGAGTGTTTATAATGTGTTTTTACCCTATCCTTACTATCCTTCCTACCGACAAGCCGATAAACGTAGACGCTTTGCGTTTTATTTCTTTAAAAACAAAAATTAATATTAAAAAGTTTAGTATAAAAGAACCTATACTGACTAACTTACAAACTAACCATCACCCTGCTTTCAGGGTTTTTGCAGAGATAATAGAACGCCACACCAATCTGTCTTTGCAAACAATCTACGCATCTTCCAAATTTATGCATCTCCTCATACATACGTGTTAATTATTTAAGATCTCTTCTAAATAAATAAAAACTAACTCAACTCAACCATAGAGAGTGCCGAGAACTCACATGTTATTTGGTAAAAACCACGTTTTTAAAACGATTCATTTCGCATCATTTCATACAGAATAAATCGAAATACGGGTCACAATACATTTAAAAAATAGTGGTTTTTACGAAGTAATAAAAATAAAAATAAATATAAGAGTTTCTGCTCAAAACAAAGCTTCTTTTCATCTCACCAATATATGTCTCTAGTGAAGTTCTAGTGATTCAAGAACAATGTTTCAAAATTGGTTCATATATACATATATAGAACATCCAAGAATTTGAGTAGTGTGGTTATCAATAATGGGTAGAACTGGTGAATGTTACACTTGTGTAAAGTGATCACTTAAACCAGCCTATGACGGTCTTCAGCCTCGTAAATTCCCAGACTTCCATATTCTTCTTCAACTTTGATGAGATGTCAAAAAATAATGTAATGAATAGTTTATTATGATTAATTATGTATTGTTGTTCAAAAAGCCTATTCGTTTTAATAAAATATGAGAGTATAGAAAGGAAGATATAAAGATAATATTAAGAAATATACAATAAGTAAAAGGATTTCAAAATGTTTGATTTTGTTTGAGACAAAAGAAGTTAGTGAATTTATTTCCAGATACAAATCTAAGATATCGCTTTTAGATAAAGGCGTCTTGGCCTTGTGAGGATGCCTCAACAAAATGGCGGACGACGAGATGTTAAAATGGCGGGATTTCAGATGTTAAAGATGTGGGCAGGATAAATCCTGTTCTCTCGTCTCTGACGTGGGTGTTATTCTGAAACGTGTCCATTAGCGTTGAAATATCCTCAATCCTTCGCCCTTGCTGTAAACAACAATGCTTTTAAATAAGTACTCTCGAATTATATAAACTCTTATCTGCTGACTGCACTGAACAAACGATTCGCCAAATGTTCGGAATGCAAAACACACAGATCAGCATGTCTTAGATGGTTCTCAGTAAGAAAGAGCTAGTTCTTACATGTAGTATTCCTCTTCTATTTCTTTTCTCAAATCTCACAGGAAATTATATTCCTACATCCTAGGTAAGGAACTCTCTCTCTCTTTGAGTAGGAACCTTGACGTAAAGTCTACAAGCCTCTTAAGTTAATTTGACATAATATATGTACGCATTTAACAGTATGAAGGCTGTCTGGAGATCGGATTTATACTCGGTGAAGACTAAATGCCGCCTATACAATGCCTGCATTGCTTCTGTTCTCTTATACGGCAGTGAAACATGGCACCTTACAAGGGCCCAGAGCAGCCGTGTACTAAGCTTTGAGAATAGACGTTTGCGGAGAATTTTAGGCGTGCGGTGGTTTGACTTTGTGAGGAATTAAGAAATAAGGCGTAGGACGCAGCAAATCTTGGTCACAACTGTCGTCAAGAAAGGCGATTCAGTTGGCTTGGCCATGTACTCCGCATGCCACCTGAGAGCCTTAATTAAGCTTGCCTCTTTTACAAGGCATCAGGTTCGCGCCGCCCAGGACGACCACTGCTGACGATTCGTCGGCAGTTCTCGTCAGAACTTCGGGACGCGGATCTGACTTGCAGCCGACAGAAAAGCCTGAAGACAGTTTGTGGACTCCATATGCTCCACATAGAGAGCGGATATGGTTTATTATTATTATTATATATACATTATATAAAAATCAATAATAAAATATTTTAACGAAACATAAAACATATGCTAAAAACAGTATTCTTTAAATATAAAAAAGTTACAATATTTTAAGTATGTCTAGATACTCGTTTACAATTCTGGATTTTCTCCACAAAGGAGTTATTTTACATTTTGACATCTTTGCATAGATGAAGAAGAATATGATAGTCTGGGGTTTACAGGTCTTATGGCCTGTCATAGGCTGGTTAAGTAATCACTTTACACACGTGCAACATTCACTAATTCATGAATTCGCCAAGCCACAGTATGTGCCTTGTCGGTGGAGTTTTTTTTTAAATATCTATTTTGACATAATATACACACAATAAAGAAAGATAAAATTCATAAAAAAACTATTTAAACATTTTCATATAAATAATTACTTATTCCTTTATATTGCCTTTGATCCATATTGTTGTTTGCCCTCTACCGTCCACAAATTAAGTATTGAAGTAATTTAATATAATAATAAAACCCTTATCCGCACCCCAATGGTGCATAGGGCACTGTGTCATATAAACGCAGTGTTATCTTGATCGTTTACACATGATGGAAAGGTGATCAGCCCTCCGCTTTAGGTACCAGTCCATGTCAATATTGAATAAATATTAAAGTGAAAAAATCACTTACATTTATTTTTCCCCCCTTGGGAATCGAACCCGGGACCTCCAGAACGGTAGCCGAGCGTGCTGATCATTACACTACGGAGGCGGACGAAAATTGAAAATTGAAGTAATTTACTTTCATATTTATTGTTCACTCTTAAAACCATCAACCCTTGATTGTGGGTGAAGCAGATATCAAAGTTGTGCACTAGAGGATTTTTATACTTTTTACTAGCTTATTGCTCATCTGTGATATCCATCCAGAGTATTCCACGTACTACAAGTGACTTGATGTGTAAATGTTACACTAACAGACATGTTTCGGAATAACACCAACCTTACGTTCGTACATTTCTCCGTTTAACGTGTCATTCTGGAATGGAATTACGTCCAAAGCTAGCGGCTTAAACGGAAGATAAAACAAACAGACATGACGGGAAAAAACATTTTTAATTCATTGGAAGGCGCTTTGTGCCAATTTCAACTTTCTGAAAAATGAAAACGTTGTTTTGTGTGAGAACAATAAAATTATCTTTCATTTTGAGATCTTAACATAGATGAAAAATAATATGGAAGTCTGAGTATTTACAGAGCTTTACTCCTTTCAACAACGTCATATCGCTCACTCCTTTCAAGAACGTCATAAATCAAAAAACTAGATTTTTCAGGACAACGTTTTTAAAGTTCAAAAATACAATACAATGTATTAAAAATGAATATCAAGCCACTTATTGAACTTTTTACTGTGCAACAGATCTTTTTAGGTAAAACCTGAAGGTTTTTTCTCCGATTGAAAAATATTAAGTATATTTAAAAAAATATTAAAACATGCCTTTTCTTCAAAATGCAAAAACAACACTTTCTGCGCTGTAGCGGGTAAAAATCTTCAAAAATCGTCAGTTGTGCGTGTTTTCGAAATGTACTTTATCACAGTAAAAGCGGCATATTTTTAACTTAATATTTATCCGCTACAGGGCAGAAAGTTTTGTTTTTGCATTTTGAAGAAAAGGTATTGCTTAATTATTTTTTCAATATAAGTACTAAATATTTTTCAAATGGAGAAAAAAACCTTCAGGTTTTACCTAAAAAGGTTTGTTGCACAGTAAAAAGTTCAATAAGTGGCTTGATATTTATTTTTTATACATTTCATCATATTCTTAAACTTTAAAAACGATCTCCTAAAAAATCTTTTTTTTTAATATTATATATGACGTTTTTGAAAGGAGTGAGCGATTTGTGCTACGTCACGAGATTGATCAATGCAAGTACATCTACGAGTTTCAAAAATTTGAATAGTGCGGCTGTCTATCATGTGTAGAATTCATGAATGTTACATGTGTGGAAAGTGATCACTCAACCAACCTATGACAGGTCAAAAGACTTCCATACTCTTTTACATCTTTATTGAGATGTCATAAATTTACCGATATTATTCTCACATTTTATCATTACTCTAACCCTTACCTGCACGCAATGGCGCATAGGGTACTGCATCGTACTGACGCAGTGTTTCTTGATTTGTGTATTAATTTTTAAATTAAACACAGATTTTTTGAGTCTACTAAGTTGTATTTTATTAAGAAAAACACATTACAAATAATGTTGTGACAATTGTTTTGCCTAGTTATGGCATTTTCAAACGAATGTGAATGATCGTTACTTACATGACGGCAAGGTGATCACTCCTGCGCTTCAGTAAGGTAATATCAAATAAATAGTACGGCATAATCAGTCCAGGGTGATATTAAATAAATAGCACTGCATAACCATTCCATACTATATTTTACAATATCACAAAGTTAACAATGCTTTATACAAAAAACATAAAGGAAAATTTACGTAAAGATACAATAATTTACAAGAATTATATAACAACAAAAAAAAAAACAAAAATTTGTACCCATAAAGTATTTTTATAACCCATCCGATAATCTCGTTAAAATACAGCCGCGGGCAGGAGGAGACCCTTCGAACCATTCGCCTATAAAACTAACTGAATTTTTACGACATCTGGGCTCGTTAATAAAATTTGACATATAAAATTCTCTTACCTAGAGGAGAAAAATAATAAACGTAGAGATCCGAGACATAGTGTCGCCATCGGAATTTCTGCAAAATATTAAGGGTATGTGCCGCCCACGAGTACTAGATTATTCCAATTTGTTACACCTGTTCCTAACACGTATTGCTTGATGAATTTACTCCACCTTTTTCTGATATCCTGGTAAAATATTTTGGTTGACGAAGCTCGTAAATTGATTAATTCAATTGTGGTCGATTATTGTGACAATATGTTGAGTGTGTTCAAATTTTTGTTCACAAATCTGAGTCTGTCCACCGAGTAGTTATTTGTATTGTGATCTCAACATAGATGAAGAAGGATATGGAAGTCTGGGTATTTACAAGGTTTACTAGTTTAAGGCGGGATATTCGATAGTCCGGCACTTCATTTTATTTAAACTCTGGTAACGTTTGATGCAATTAAATTTTGTGCATAATTTTTTACTGAATTCTGGATATAACTTGGCACAATCACATCGTAATAATCGTCGGGTATGTATGAAGAGATGCATGAATGTAGAAGAGGCGAAGAATGTTTGCAAAGACAGAGTGGTGTGGCGTTTGATTCTCTCTGCCTACCCCTGCGGGGAAGCGGCGTGATGGTTATTTAGTTAGTTGGTTTAAAAATCTATATATAAAAATATATAGAATTTTAAAAATCGTGCTTAGCGTGGTTGTCTATCATGGGTAGAATGGTGAATGTTACAGTGCATAAAGTAATTACCAGCCTGTTACAGGTCGTAAGCCCTGTAAATACGTAGACATCCATATTCTTCTTCTTCATCAAGGTTGAGATGTTAAAATGTAAAAAATAACTCCTAAGTGAAGAAACCCAGATTTCTGAATAAGTATTTGGACACACTCAAAATGTTCTGAATAATTGTATTGTGTTAACATAAATACGTATTGTTAGTATATTACTTTTTGGTGTTGTTTTGTCTGATTAAAATATATTTTTTAGTTATATATTACGTAGTTCCACAGTTTACAACTAGACCCTTAAAAAACTAACAGCATCCATTTTGTACCCGCCACCTGAGACAAGATGGCGTTGAACTTGGGTCATAAATTTAAAAGTCAAGTTAATATTATCACTTTTTATAAACTGTCAAAGTTGCGGCCATTAATACACTTTTCAGGTGATATCTCCTCGAAAACGTGGTATTTAATATCAAAAACTTATTTTTCTACTTCTTTTCCTAACATTTGGGTATGAGGTTAAAGCGACTGAATTACTTTTGTTTGATTCATTAAAAAATAACTCAATTATAGCTCATTAGCTTGGAGGGGAAGAGGGAAAGGAAGATCCCACACGATGAACCGATCAAGTTAAGGCAGCAGCAGGCACCTCGACGGTTAGAGCGCTACGTGCATCGCAGTCAAGGGATAACTGGAGAAGAGTCATTGCTTCAACAAGGGTCACAACCCTCAGTAATGAGGAGTAAGAGGAAGAATAACAAAGGTCATTTAAAAAAATGCACTAATTATAAAAGAGCTACTCTTAAATGGATAATGGAACTGGATAGATCCGAAATAGATCGCATCATTTGGTCATGTTTTGTTTCATAATATTCATAAACAATTTACTAGTATGTATTTTAAAAACAAGTATTGTTAAATGTGCCCTCGGCACGGAAAACCTCAGTAATGGCACTTTATTGCAATTTGTTATCATATTTTTGATGAAATATTTAAATAATTAATTATATATTATGAAGAAACTTTTTAAGTGCAGAGCTGCAAAATGAGAAAAATAAAAGGATTTTTGGTGGATTCTTTTCATTTAACGATAGAGAGATTGAAAATTAGGACGATCTATTTTTCAAATATTTTTATTAAATGGGAAAAGTTTGTTAAAACAACTTGAATGCTGAATCAAAATAATCTGCTTTAAAGTATTCGAAATAAATTGGAAAAGTTTTAAGGTCGCCTCATAATATAGACTGTTTAACGTAATTTAATTACCCTAAGTAATTATCCGATATCTTGAGATATCTCTTCGTGATACTTCAAAAAGCTCAATCTAAGAATATAATATAATTTATATTTGAAGCACTAAGTTTGTGATTTTCCAACTTATAATTAAAATGTAACTTTGTTTTAAAATCACTATAAATATTTTATAATAACTTAATTATAATGTCTACCTGTTTCGAAGCTTACCGCTTCTTGGTGTTTTAGTATTAATCAGTCTTGATAAAGACGCGGTTAGCTTCGAAACCGGTACACATTATAATTGTGTTATAATAAAATATTTATAGTGATTTTAAAACAAAGTTACATTTTAATTATACTAAGAATATAATTTAATTTTTAATTAAATAATAGCTACTAACTAAAGCTAAACATTTAATTGCAGATCAATTAAATTTTGAAAAAATACTAGTTTTTGTATAAAAAGATATGTGTTTACCAGAAAATTCTTCATTATTTTAATATTTCCTACAGTCGACCAGAAAATTCCTCATTATTTTAAAATTTACATTATTGTGTCAACCAGAAAATACATCATTATTTTAATATTTCATACAGGAAGATTGTCCCCATTGCTATGAATTCAGTCGAAACTAAATCTGTGCTGTGATTACATTCGTAATAAAAGTTAAATAAATATATTTATATTTATCGAAAATACGAAATTCTACATTTCTTTTTGATTTAAGGGTCGTATGTACCCTAATCTATTTGGGAAAAAAATTCCTGGGGATTTTAAACTTGTAAATATAATGTATTGACTTGTAAAAAATGACTAACTGTATTGACGTTTATTTTGTTGCCAAGCAAAAGTGACTTAAATTGCCCTCCCGATTATTTACGTTTTGTTAGTTGGTCACTTTCTCCTGTACGACTACGATATGTAGATTTTACGAAATAGTGGTATTTGCCAGGTAAAACTTACATCAAATATCAATAATAAATAATAAATAAAAATGGAAAGATAATATTGAATAAATTAATTATTTTAAAAAATGTTTGTTGTAATGATAATATACCAACAGAGTCACGTTTCCGAATTCCAGTTTTAGTAATTGGGAATATCATAAAAATGCAAATATTTGATGAAATTCTTTTTTTTGTAGTTTTATAAGAATTTTAAAGACCACCCTATTTAGAGACTTTTTGAATGTAAAATACGTCGTTAGGATACCGTTAATTAAGAAAAGCGTTGTGTCTGCGGTAAAGAAATTCCTGTGGGCTAAAGAATTCCTTCCTTAATTACTAGTATATACAATACCCCGTTTCACGAAAACTTCCAAATTATGCATGGAGTCTTTTAATTCTAAAAACTTAATTATGAAACGAGTAATGTAGTCGTATAATACGTCCTACTTTTGAAAAAAAAAATGGTGCGAAAGCCTTGCGAAAAATTATAGCAATGTAACATAATTATTTACATCTCAATATAGATGAAGAATTTATTGCAACTGCAGACAGTTGGTAGAATTCCATATTGAATTGTTGGGTAATATATCCTAAATTAAACACGGTTATTGGATTGAATTCTACTTTATTTACGTATTTATGATAATATGTGACGCGTTTCGGCTTATAAAGACATTATTAAACAGTGTTGGAGTGTTTCATAATGTCTTAATAAGGCAAATACACGTCTCATATTATCATATACATATTTGAAAATTAAAGTAGAATTCTATTATTTATTGATTTGGCATTAACTTTGTGGAATGACATGATTATTTTTATTTTTATAACACTTGAACAATCCACTTGATTGAGTTTTATTTTTATTTACGACTAGTTTCGAAAAAGACAATTGTTTTCATCTTCTGGATGAAAAAAAAAAAGTAGAATTCAATTTAATAACCGTGTTAAATTTTCGATATATTACCCAACAATTCTTCTTCATCTTTTGGTATAGGCCTTGTGGCCTGTTTTAAGAGGGATTATAGCCGATTAATGGTATGCCAAGGAGTCGTTTACCTTGGAGTTGGCCGTGGATGAATATCCATATCCATATTTAATTTAAGTTTTACTTAGTAAATACCCGTTATTTCTTAAAATCTTTTGTGACCATATTTTGACCGTAAAATATTTTGGATATAAGTATAACCCAATAATTAAAGATGAAGAAGATTATTTTTTTAAGGGTCTGGGGGTGGGTATTGAGCGCAAGAGGTTGGTGTGGGTGGTTTCCTAATGGCGCTAGGGTCCCCTGGTAAGGTTATTAACCTTCCTGTCACATGGTGGTGTATTGTACACACTAGTTAGTGTTAACTTACATGCCCCGCTGACAGTGAAAGGGACTTTGAAAGTATTAGTAAAAAAAAATCTTTTACCGCGAAAAACTTTGCATGATTCATGAAATACCGATATAAGTTTTTTTTTTAAATGAAAGAAAAGTTTTTTTTAAATGGATGAGTCCAAATGGAAACCAAAAGTTTCTATACCAAACCTAGAAATTATACGGGTGCTTTCAGAGATGAAGAAGAATGTGGAAGTCTGGGTCTCCATTTACTACTAACTTAAATCCAGACAAACATACATCTCATAAAAAAAAACAATGATTGAAGTATCCACAATATCAATAACATTTAAATCATTTACTTTGTGGTTAGTAATTTTTACTTTTATGTTTTTTTTTAACAAAAATGTAAAATTAGTATAAAACTACTCACTAAGATTTTTATGTGTACCGGTTTCGAGACCTAACCGTCTCTTCGTCAGGACAATCACTACCACAGCATGTAAACAGTACTACCCTTCACTACCATAGCACTTCAAACTACACAAAATGTTTAACACGTGCGATTTTGTTGGACCCGAAGACCAACATGCACTAGCAGTTGCAGCACAAACATGCATAAAGCATCTTAACATTTTTGGTAAAAACAAATATATAAAAGTAAAAATTACTTAAGTAATCACTTTATACACGAGTAACATCCATCATTCTTTCCATAATTGATAACCAAACCACTAAAATTCGAGAACTTATAAATATCCTTAAATTGACGAATTCTTTCTTTATGAATTCTCGGCTTTATCTATGGTCGAGTTTAGTAAGCTTTTATTTAGCAGAGACCGTAAATAATTAATTGATTGATTTATGTGGCGTTCTATTCTCTCTGCCTACCCCTGTGGGAAGCGGTGTGATAATTAATTAGTTAATTAAGTACTGTTTTTTCAGTTTAAAGTACTACATGGCTGGATTTCGAATCGTTATTCCGATATCGCCTACAAAATATATTGAAAATTTCAAACTTCGAATTTGGAACGTTTTCGTTTCCCGCGCTGTCACTTTGACATAAAAAATGGCCCCCACGATCAGTTCTCGATTCGCTAAACGCAATTCCTATCCATTCATGTTTGCAAAAAGAACGATTCCATAGATAAAGATAAAAAACGTTTTCCAATTCACATATATCCTGTTCCCAAATGTCTAAAAATGATTTACTTTTATTCTGAACTTTGATTTAGAATGCTGTATTATTTTTATGTTTGTTTTTAGTTTGTCGTTTTAGTTCTGCCTTTTGTGCGAAAACCCCTGATGTAAATTGGTGTTCAGTCCGACTAATAACGCATGTGATAAATATTCTAAAATATATAAGCCTCTATGGTAAAGCGCTATCAGTATTTGGCTACCATAAGGGCCCAGGCTCAATTTTCATGGGGAATATAACTGACAGTAAATAAATATATGTATTTTTTTTGTTCATAATATTATTTGTACATTTAATACTACCCTGGTCTGCTATCTGAAGCGTAAGACTGATCACCTTACCTTCATAAAATTAACGATTTACTACAAATTATAATAATTTGGTGCAGTGCCCTATGCACCATTAGGTGCAGACAAGGGTCAGTAGTACCTAGTAGTAAATATTTCGTGTAGGTGTATATGTGTGTGTGTGTATGATTTGTGTTTTGGTCACTACCATACACTGTTATTAGCTGACTGTAAGAGTGAAAAAATCACTTATATTTATTTGACCCCCCCTGACCATAACACTACGAACGCGGACATAATTAAATATTACCGATATTATCACAAACCATACCAGATAGACACTTCGTTATTTGGTCTTAGGTCGTTTATTGCATTAAGGCAATGTGATCGGTGAGATGTTTTCCGATCAGTCTATTTCATAAATCTCTTTAAAAAAAGCACTTGGTTGTAAAGTGTGCAAAGATTTATGATGTGGGGCGTAATGCGATGATCGAGAAGGGGATGAAGTCTCACGCGAAATGATGATGTACCGACGGTATTCTGGAAAAAAGCGCTGACGATATTATTATACACAGAAACCATGTAAAACCGTTTAATACACAAAACAAAAAAAAAATGATAATTTGCACATGATAGATATGAATGCTACCCAGTAAATTTTGCACCTACTTTTAATGGTTCCTAACCGGAACTCGCTCCGCAAAATTTGGATTCTAGGATGAATTTTTATATATATTTTTGAATTCAAGACATTAACCAATATCAAACGAAGAAAAACGAAAGGCTTAGCAAATCGGATGCAGAAATGAAAGTAACTGTATCAAATATCAGACCTAATATCGCTGAAACTTGTAAAGGCTGACAAGCTCAGGTGTCACATTAAATAATTTTCGCCAAAAAAAGGTTTCATTGGATTATTTATGTTTACATGTATTTTTTTAATTAATGTTATTTTTAACTTATCTGTAATAAAATAATCAGTTTTATTTTTAATAAAACTCATCATTGTTTTTTTTATCTTTAGTTTTGGTGCACCGCGAATTTTCCTTGTGCTTCTTGATTTTAATAAGGTTCAGAAGCACTGTTTTATACAAAAAATAAAAAAATATAATTATAGAATTTTTTGAGTTTGTCCAAATCCACGAAAAAAAAATTTTAATACACGAAAAAAATGTAAATAAAATAAACTGGTCAAATTAAAAGCTACATCTTCTCAGGCTCTCAGGCATCTTCCAGTATGTGAGAAAATCCAGTTAGGACAACTGGGAATCGACTCCGGGACTTCCAAAACGGGAGTCAAACGCAATAACCACTACATTACGAAAACCGGGATGAGCTGGTTAGTAAACATTTAACAAATATTTTCGTCTAATACTCGTTATTAGAATGTGACAATAAACGCAATAGAAAAAAGTTAATTTTTTTTATGTATATATATAAAATTGAACTATAACTTAACGTTTTGAACTTCTTTTATTTTTCGTATTTTTGTCCTACCAGTTTCAACAAGAACCTTGTCGTCTTTAGTGATACATAACCATACCTAATTGTTACAAGGTTTTTGTCGGAACCCGATGGAAAAAGTATGTTTTAAAAGTGGTTAAAAGCAATTTACTAGATTTATTTTATAAACTTTTTTTCCGCCCATGTATTTGCAAACATTCATGAAAATAAATATATCTCTTCCAAAAAATGGGGTGAAATATATAATATTATATTAACACTTTTTCATTCAATCAAGCGTAGCTATAAAGTCTCAGAAAGGTTTAAGGTCACAAAACGAGGTTGAAAGATTTACCGCACGGATCTTCTCGGACTTTTGTATTCGGTGGAGCTTTTGTATTTTTAAAAAGCAACCTTTTCTGTTGACGTCACAAATCGAAAATGACGTCGGCAGAGCGGACGAGGGTACATTGGCGGCCATACAAAAGAGAAAGATTTGTAGACTTTCGTATTATTGATAAATATATACAGATTTTAGATTTGAATTTGTATTCCGCAATGTATAATGTATCTCACAATTTTCTTATTTATCATTATTTTATTATTATTTAATAAATTATCTTTTAAAGCCGTTCATATTATATCATATAACGCCCACTCCTTTGAACAACGTCATAATTCAAAAAACTTTATTTTTCAGGAAATCCTTTTTAAAGTTTAAAAATATAGTACAATGTATTGAAAATAAATAATAAGCCACTTATTGAACTTTTTGCTGTGCAACAGTTCTTTTTAGGTAAGACCTGAATGTTTTTTTTTCCATTTGAAAAATATTTAGTTTATTTAAAAAAAATTAAACAATACCTTTTCTTCAAAATGCAAAAACAACACTTTCTGCCCTGTAGCGGGTAAATATAAAGTTAAAAATATGCCGCTTTTGTTGGTATATAGTACATTTTTTGGGCATTCCGTAAACATGCACAACTGAAAATTGACGACTTTTGATTTATGACGTTCTTGAAAGGAGTGAGCGAATATTCATTTGACAATCCAATATCCATTTGACAATCCAATATTCATTTGAATATCCATTTTAAATGTCCTACCAATCAGTCGATATCACTTAAGTCTAACCTGTTCTTTTAAAGCCGTTCATATTATACCATATATTGTTGTATGTGAAATTTGTTTTAAAAATTACACACACGAGCCTTTATTTTTCCATTTCACAAAGTAACTCAATTTCACGATACAACCCTTTTCATTGACCTCTCGTTTCGGCTTCAGGTCAATTACGTGTACTAAGATATTTTATTTTTATTTTTCAACTAAAAAAAGACCTTGGAAAAAACCTTGTAGACCTATAAACATGGCAAAAAACCTGTTTTTCTGTATAACCCTACAAATTTGAGGAAAACACACATTTGTTACTGCTACAAAGTTTATACTTTCTGTGTTATTATATGGCGACACATTAATTTTAAACTAACTAACTAACTAACTAACCATCACGCCGCTTCCCCGCAGGGTTAGGCAGAGAGAATAGAGCGCCACACCACTCTGTCCTTGCAAACATTCTTCGCCTCTTCCACGTTCATGCATCTCCTCATACATACCCGCCGATTGTTACGACTCCTAACCTGACCACTTTGGCATACCTGATCGTGCCATGTGTTTCTCGGTCTTCCTCTGCTTCTTTTCCCGCTAACATTCGCCTCATAAATTTGTTTTACCGTTCTTTCCTCACTCATTCGTTCTACATGTCCAAACCATCTCAACACACCTTTCTTAATTTTATCGATAATGCTTATCTCAGCTTTGCATTCCTTCCTTATTTCACTATTCGCACATCTATCATACATCGTTTTGTCGCACATTCTTCTGAGAAATCGTATTTCGACTGCACTCAGTCTACTTTCATCCATCTTTTGCCGATTCCATGTTTCACTTCCATACATTAATTAAATTCATTAATTAAATTCCATACATTAGTTTTTAAGATTTATTATTTAATTTATGCATTAAACTTCTTGAGATAAGTACAATATTTGGAGTGCGTCCAAACACTTGTTCACAAATTTAGATTATTACTGGATTATACCAATTATAAGTTATTTTTTGACATCTCAGTATAGATGAAGAAGGATATGGAAATCTAAGCATTTACGGGGTTATGGCCATCATAAACTGGTTTAACCCTTCACTGCATAGTGTATAAAATTTGTTATATACCCAAAAGTTAGTGTCAAAACGTTCTTTGAAAATAAAAGAAACCATTCTTTGTTGTTGCTGATTAGAAACATTCATAACTCACGTATATAAATCATAATTTAGCCAAAAGACGCGATATGAACGTCAAAATAATAAATTCACTTGTCTCTCGAAGACGAACTGTCAATGCAGTCATGCAGTCATGCAAAAAAAATCATGCAGTGAAGGGTTAAATGATCACTTTACACACGTGTAACATTCACCAATTCTAACCACGATTGATAACCACACTTATCGAATTCTCGGAACTTCCATATGTATTATATTATTTTAATTCGAAACATATTGCTTAAATTGACTAGAATCTCACTAAAGACATCAATTTACAACATTTTGAGTGTGTCCAAATACTTGTTCACAAAATCTGGATTATCTCCAATTACAGGAGTTATTTTCATATTATTTTATATTATTTTATATTATTATTATTATTTTCATATTATTTTAGTTATTTTCCTATGACGGTCGTAAGCCCCGTAAATGCCCAGACTTCCATATTCTTCTTCATCTTTGATGAGATGTCAAAAAATAAAGACATCAATGGTGAGATGAAAGAAACTTTTTATAAAGCAGATACTCTTTCATTTAAATGCTCAAACTCTCATATTCTTCTTCATCTATGTTGAGATGTCAAAATGTTACAAAAAATATGTGTACTCAAAATCATTTATTTTTATGTGAAGTTCAGTTATTCAAAATGTTGTGAAAAAATATTTATAAAAATAGTAAACATTTATTTAAAGAACAATTAAAAGCATTTTTAAAATATTTTTTTACATGGACCCACCAAGCCACCTTGTGTGTCTTGTCGGTAGAGTTCTTTTTACATAATTTTTTTTGTTTTTATCCATTTTAACCTACATACACAAAAAAGAGAGAAAATTAAGAATATAAACAATTTTTAAATTTTCATGAAATTGACAATTGATCATTTACCCATTCCTTTATTTTGCCTTTGTTCCATATTTTATTTTGACCTCTTACCTCCGTCGGGTAAGTCATAATTGGAGATATTCCAGATTTGTGAACAAGTATTTGCACACACTCAAAATGTTGTAAATTTTTGTATTAATTGACTTACTTTCTTCTCAATTTGGATTCTTCCTACTCCACATAATCTCATTGGACCTAAGAAGGTCGCTCTTTAGGATAAACCGAGAATTTATTCACACAAAATGGTCCTTTTTGGGACGTTACACAATATCAAGAGAGAACCTTTTAGCATAGCCGGAGTTGATTCTTTAAAAGCTGAGTATGTATTGTGAGTAAAATTCACGGAATATATGCCGAAGACTTGAATATGTTTTATTTTCATACAAAATGACATAAAAGGCACTTGATGGCCCACGAATATTGTATTTTTTAGAGGCCTGGTATTACATTTTGTGAACTTGTGTCAACCACAATCAAAGGGTTTAAATAAAGCTACTTTTTCATATTTCAATATCCATTTGATTTAACAATGTCTAATTTTAAAATGGAAAAAGTATTCTCGAAATGTGCTACAACCCGTAAAATTTTGGGTCAATGCACAATTGAATTTATATTTTTTATGAAAATTCTTACATTTTCGAATACAAAGGAAGAAAATTTTCGTAATTTTTCCCTGTTCTGCTTTGATATTTAAGATTTTCTCTCGTATCAATTTCATAGCTAAACTAGTTTATATTATATTCAAGTTTACGCATGAGTATACGAGTATACATATCTTCAGAAACTAATATAAGACATATGGGGCCGACTTCCTGAAGTTTCGACATCCTCATTAGAACAGGGTCTGAACTTTACTCTTGTATACGGGATAAGAGCACAAAAAACGGGACATGTCTTCGCAGATAATAGAGAATAGCTTCAATGGACGGGATCCGGAAATTAAGATAACATTCAGGCTTTGGGGTCGCAGACTTCATTGTGTTAAATTTCCTGAAAACACTCGGTACTACCTTTTGGGAGAGCTTCGAGTAATTCTGGATAAGAGCGGTCTACCTTATACCAGACATTTTTATTTTTTATTGAAATTTTAAGTTTAAATTGTATATGTACATATACAAAATAAAACTCTTTAATCCCTTTACAACATTTTGAGTGTGTCCAAATACTTGTTCACAAAATCTGGATTATCTCCAATTGCAGGAGTTATTTTCATATTGTTTTTTGACATGTCATCAAAGATGAAGAAGAATATGGAAGTCTGGGCATTTACGGGGCTTACGACCGTCATAGGCTGGTTTAAGTGATCACTTTACACACGTGTAATTCTACCAAGTATTTGGACACACTCAAAATGTTGTAAATAAATTATCTGGTCAAATTATAAGCTTAATAATAAAAATGAAAATGGTATTTTCTGGCGTTTCTCATGTGTGTGATTATAATCCGGGATTCGGATCTCACATACTAATATAAGAGCTTCTGCTTAATAAAAAGCTTCTTTACATCTCACCCATAGATGTCTCTAGTGAAGTTTTAGTGATTCATGAACAAGGTTTCTAAATTGGTTCATATATATATGTAGAACTTCCAAGAATTTGAGTAGTGTGGTTGTCAATAATGGGTAGAATTGGTGAATGTTACACGTGTGTAAAGTGATCACTTAAACCAGCCTATGACGGTCGTAAGCCCCGTAAATGCCCAGACTTCCATATTCTTCTTCATCTTTGATGAGATGTCAAAAAATAATACTTAAATCCCTTATTGAATAATCCCTATTATTTAACGCTTTTAGCCTGAATAATAACCTGCAATTAAACGTAAAGTTGAATTTACTTTTAAAACCACATATCGCTTACTCCTTTCAAGAACGACATACACCATATCGAAAATTGTCCATTTTCAGTTGTGCATGTTTTCGAAATGTCCAGAAAATGTACTATATCCCAGCAAAAGCGACATATTTTTAACTAAATATTTACCCGCTACAGGGCAGAAAGTGTTGTTTTTGCATTTTGAAGAAAATGTATTGTTTAATAATTTTTTTCAATTTACTTTTTTTTTAAATAGAGAAAAAACATTCAGGTTTTACCTAAAAAGATCTGTTGCTCAGTAAAAAGTACTTTTTCTGGGCATTCCGAAAACATGCACAACTGAAAATTGACGATTTTTGATTTATGACGATCTTGAAAGGAGTGCGCGATATATCCTGGCACCGGAATATGCGAGATTGGAAGAGGATTAGAATAGTCGCTGTTTAGAGCTCCCCAAGACAAGGACAATTACTCTCAAAAAATAGTCTACGTCAGGGGGACCTGACATGACAGGCACAGAAGAAGAAGAAGGTATAGACGTACCGTCCTTATCGTAGTGGCTCCAGACCTCCATAAACTGGTTGGCCGACAGCTTCTTCAGCTCCCTGGAGTCGGGGTCTCTGTACTGCCGCATGAAGTTGGCCGCCTTCTCCAAGTTCAGCTTCTTGGCTGATGCTGCATCCATTCCACTCATGGTCACTGGCTTGCTTTACTGCTTGTACCTAAAACAATGAAAATATTACGTTTTGAAATAAATAATAATAACATTTTGAGTTCGTCTAAATGTTTGTTCCTAAATCTAGGTTTTCTTCACATATGAGGTATTTTTAACATCTCAACCATAGCGAAGAATAATATGAAAGTCCGTATATCAATATAATAAGAACTTATTCAAATACTATCATTTTTTTTAATGTTTTTATTTTTCCTTTATTTACTTATTTTCATTGCAAAAATTGAGGTAAAATGTGCTTACATATATCGCTCACTCTTTCAACAACGTCATATATCAAAAAATTTAATTTTTCAGAATATCGTTTTTAAGGTTTGAAAATATAATAGAATGTTTTAAAAATAAATATTAAACCACTTATTCAACTTTTTATTATGCAACAGGTCTTTTTAGGTAAAACCTGAATGTTTTTTCTCCATTTGAAAAATATTTAAATAATTAAACAATACCTTTTCTTCAAAATGTAAAAACAATACTCTCAGCCCTGTAGCGGGTAAATATTAAGTTAAAAATATGTCGCTTTTGCTGGGATATAGTACATTTTCTGGGCATTCCAAAAACATGCACAACTGAAAATTGACGATATTTGATATATGATGTTGTTGAAAGGAATGAGCGATATATGCATGTATTAAATTGAATATTATTTTAACCATAGACATTGCCGGAAAAGTAACCCGATCAAGATGTTTTCGAATAGTGTGGTAATGGGTAGAATGGTCAATGTTACACGTGTATAAAGTGATTACTTAACCCCACCTTTGACAGGTAGTAAGCCCTGTAAATATCCAGACATCCATGTTCTTCTCCAATCATTATCCAATTTATCTTTGTTGAGATGAAAAAATCTTTTTTATAATATCTCCGTAATGGAGCAAAATACAGATTTTGTGAACAAAAATTTGGATAAACTAAAAAATTATTGTGAAAATATATGCATATGTACATATATATGGTTGGGTGACATATCGCTCACTCCTTTCAAGAACGTCACAAATCAAAAATCGACAATTTAAAGTTGTGCATACTTTCGGAATGCCCAGAAAATGTACTATATCCCAGCAAAAGCGGCATATTTTTAACTTAATATTTACCCGCTACAGGGCAGAAAGTGTTGTTTTTGTATTTTGAAGAAAAGGTATTGTTTAACTATTTTTTGAAATTTACTTAATATTTTTCAAATGGAGAAAAATCCTTCAGGTTTTACCTAAAAAGATCTGTTGCACAGTAAAAAGTTCAATAAGAGGCTTGATATTTATTTTTTATACATTGTATTATATTTTTAAACTTTAAAAACATTCTCCTGAAAAATCAAGTTTTTTGATTTATGACGTTCTTGAAAGGAGTGGGCGATATGTACGTAGAAGAAAGTTCATTTTTCAATTATTAAAGACAAGACGTTTTGTTTCGATTTTAACAATACGTGATAGCGAGCAGAATGTCCACAGATATTCACGTGCAAAATCTGTGTTAGCATGAACTTTACGAATCAAATGAGCTGCTAACTGGTCCTACAGCTAGGTGTACTTGTGGTCAACTTTGGCACCAAAACTATTGTGAACTTATGTATTGGTCGCCGGGGTGTTCTAAACCCGGGAGAAGCCGGTGTTAATAGGGTTGGTCTCGACTTGCAAACACGTATGTACCTTACGTTATACATACGTAGGAACGTACTACGTAATACGAATATCCCGAATTTACGTCAACATAAAATATTAAATACAGCAATAAACTGTTTTATGTCATTTATATGTACAAGTATATTTATACATAAAGTAACTTATCATCAGGCCCAAACAAAGACTAATAAAATCTTGTTTTTTAATTCGTTTTTAAATAATTCGTATATACGTAATTACGGATGTATTTATGTAGTTTAAGCAACTAATCATCACGCCAACCGCGCAGAGGTAGGCAGAGAGAACAAAACGTCACACCGATCTGACTCTATAAAGAATATTCGCCTCTACTACATTCATGTGCCGATAATTGACATTTGACTGATCACGCCCTAGTATTTGAAATACTTGATTATCCCGAGTTTTTTTTTTGATTCTATAACCATCCACATTCAACAAAATAATTAGTTTTATTGTTATTGTTTCATTCTTTTGATTCACATGAACAAACCATTTCAACACCTTTTAATTTATTTTACACGATAATGATTCTTCACTATTTTATTATGTTATCTACAGTAACTGGTACGGTATGTGTATGTGTACGCATGTGTGTGTGTATGTATGAATGTATGTATGTGTAGATATATTTATATATTTTATTAAAATTAAACACTTGAACATACCACTTTAATGAGTTTTATTTTTATTTACGACTAGTTTCTAAAACGACAGTTTTCATCTTCTGGTAAAAATTAATTTAAATAAGGTTTTAATTTGTACCAGAAGATGAAAACATCTTTCGTTTGCGAAACTAGTCGTAAATAAAAATAAAACTAATTAAAGTGGTATATTCAAGTATTTAATTTTAATAAAATGAGCATGTCATTCCACAAAGTTAATGCCAAATCAATAAATAATATATTTATATTTATATATATATATATATATATATATATATATATATATATATATATATATATATATATATATATATATATATATATATATATATATATATATATATATATATATATATATATATATATATATATATATATATATATATATATATATATATATATTTATATATATATACATATATATATTTATATATATATATATATATATATATATATATATATATATATATATATATATATATATATATATATATATATATATATATATATATATATATATATATATATATATATATATATATATATATATATATAAATCATGTATGTATGTGTAGATATATTTATATATTTTATTAAAATTAAACACTTGAACATACCACTTTAATGAGTTTTATTTTTATTTACGACTAGTTTCTAAAACGACAGTTTTCATCTTCTGGTAAAAATTAATTTAAATAAGGTTTTAATTTGTACCAGAAGATGAAAACATCTTTCGTTTGCGAAACTAGTCGTAAATAAAAATAAAACTAATTAAAGTGGTATATTCAAGTATTTAATTTTAATAAAATGAACATGTCATTCCACAAAGTTAATGCCAAATCAATAAATAATATATTTATATTTATATATATATATATATATATATATATATATATATATATATATATATATATATATATATATATATATATATATATATATATATATATATATATATATATATATATATATATATATATATATTATATATATATACATATATATATATATATATATATATATATATATATATATATATATATATATATATATATATATATATATATATATATATATATATATATATATATATATATATATATATATATATATATATATATAAATCATGTCGAAAATGTTACCAAACTTAACTTTTCATTATTCTCCGTGTTATTTTGTCCATAATTCTTACAAATAAACGGGAAATTCTAAAGCTCATTATTTTTATGAAATAATAAGAGCAAAGCAAAATTATTATAATACACAATAATCTCATCATGTCGGGATCACGTTTATTGTTGGAAAACACTAACAAACCAATTAAAAGTTTCTTAACAGCGAGATCCAATAAGTTTGTTATATTCCGGAGAATTCTGCGATGAAGTAACAATATAACATATAACTATATAACATATATATAACTTTATGGGGGTTGAAAGGGATACGCTGGGATCAAAGATATTATATTACATCACGTCAGGGACTGACAAACAGAATCCAGTGAACAGTACAGTAAGGGCGCTCGTGCACTACACGAATTTTACCGTACGGCATTCAGGTTTTTTTTATAAAAGCGACTACGACAGTTTAGTGTGATCGAATTTACGTGCACCGTGATCTTTTTTGCGCAGATCAAGCGCACCGATTCGAAGAAAGACTGCAATAAGCACAAGCCAATCCAAGCCAATCATCCGTTTTATCATGCTAACTGTACTGCCGGACAGTAAAATTCCGTGTTGTGCACAAGCGCACTAAGATTGCTTGTGCACTACACGGAATTTCGCCATCCGGCAGTCAGGTTTTTTTTTAATAAAAGTGACTACGACAGTTTAGCGTGATCGAACTTACGCACAACGTGATCACGCACCGATCCGAAGAAAGAGAGACAAAAGCACCAGCGAATCTAAGCCAATTATCCGTTTTATCATGCTAACTGAACTGCCGGACGGTAAAATTCCGTGTAGTGCACAAGCGGCTTAAGTCAACAAAGTTGAAACATGTGACCGGTGAATTACATCAGTATATAAAGTCAGTCCATAATTTTTGCAAGAGAAAAACAGTAAAAATGTATTTAAACACACTCAAATTGTTGTAACTAAACTTTATAAAATTACTTATTTATTTTTTTACAAAAATGTTAATAAAATTAGTATATAACCACTCACCGAGATTTTTTTTTATTAACATTTTTGTAAAAAAATAAATAAGAAAAAATGACTAACCACAAAGTAAATGCTTTAAATATTAATAATATTGAGAATTTTATAAAATTAATTTACTTTGTTTTTACCACTTTTTTTATTAATACAATTTGACATACCGGTTTCGACAAGAACCTTGGAGTTGTTATTTGGGGTTGCTATGCAATGAATAATAAAAATAACATTTAGGATTTTTACGGAGTGTGTGGAAGCTTTTGGTGAGAGTATTTCAATGTTTTTAATGTTTTTGAATTAAAATAAACCCTGATGATGACAAGGTTCTTGTCGAAACCGGTAGGCTAAATTGTATTAGCAAAAAAGTGGTGAAAACAAAGTTAATTAATTTTATAAAGCTTATAAAATGTGCCACAAAGTATCAGCGGAAAACATTAAAAAAATGTTGTAAAAAAATTAACTGGTCAAATTATAAGCTAAAATAATAAAAGGAAAATGATATTTTCTAGCATTTTTCACGTATGTGATATGATAGGTAGGTACTTCAATTGTTTTATACTGTTTGTACTTTTAAAATTATCTTTATTTTTACAAGCGATTAAAAAATGAAAATAAAAATAGTATCAGAATAAAAATAGTATTAAAAATGTTGTGCAATTTATTTTACATTAATTTCATATAATTCATGAGTGAAAATTCAAGGCGAAAACGCTCGCTATCTCGCCAAAGGCATGAATTTTAACAGTTCAATGAATCTGAGTTAGCAATGAAATTATTTAAGTATATGATTTTAGTTCTATGATTTGACTTATGAGTTTATATTGGATGTGAACAAGTGTGTGGTCAGGAGTCGAAATATCTGGCGGGTATGTATGGAAGATGCAAGATTATGGAAGAGTCGATGAATATTTGCAAAGACAAGTGGTGTTGAATATTTGCAAAGACAAGTGGTGTGGCATTCTGTTCTCTTTGCCTACCCCTACGAAGCGGTGTGATGGTTTGTTGGTTTTCATTCTCTAGAATTTTATTTTATTTTTGCTTCGCAAGAGCAGATCTGTCAGGAAGCCTAGATGCTTCTGTATCAGATCTGGGCATGCGGTGGGATAGCTTTCAATATTCCTTAGGATTAATCATTTATAACAGGGTACTTATTCTTGAATGTTACACGAGGTGATGACAGACTATTGATCCAACAAACGCTTAATAATAACAATTTATTTACTAACATCTCATCTTGAAATCACATAGCACACCTCATTTTCTGAGTCGATTGTGATGTTAACAAGACCCTAGATTTTGGTATATTAAATATCAGTGGTCCCAAACCCGCGGTCCGTGGATCAAATGATACCAGGCCACCTAAAACCGCGCTTAAAAATCAAAATAACGTTTAAAAAAATCGAACATACCCAATAAAAAAATAAAATTCTATTCGTAGATTCAGCAGTAACTTTTTGTTAATATTTATCCATTTTTAATTTAGGTTTTACTTGGTAAAAACCACTATTTCTATTACACTATTTACACTATTTCTATGACACCTCATTATTACACTATTTCTATGACAACTCAACGTAGATGAAGAAGAATATGAAAGTCTATGCATTTATGGAGCATTTATCATCTTTGTTGAGATTTGAGATGTCAAAAAATAATATAAAAATAACTATTCTGATGATGTTGGTTACGACGAAACCCAGTTGCTGGTCAAATAAAATTCATGTGGAAAAAATTACATTGTTGTTATTTTATTATATAAAAAATAACTCCTAATTGGAAATATTCTAGATTTGTGAACAAGGTGTTGAACTTGAATATTACTTATTGTGACCCGTAATTGTATGCATTCCACATCATTTTCAAACACCGTATTGTTTGAAACTGGCGTGTGAATTAAAATTTCTTCCTTAAAGTCCTGTGTTTGAAAATGATGCGGAACGCATCGAAATACGTGTTACAATAGATTTTAAGAAATAGTGGTATTCACCGAGTTAAACTTAAATTAAAAAATTAACAATAAAAATAAAATAAAATCATCCAAAATATAAACAACCAACGTGCCCATTTTGCCGCGGTTAAATTATCAAAATGTTTATGTTCATATTATTTTTTGACATCTCATAAAAGATGAAGAAGAATATGGAAGTCTGGGCATTTACGGGGCTGACGACCGTCATAGACTCGTTTAAGTGATCACTTTACACACGTGCAACATTCACCAATTCTACCCATTATTGACAACCACACTATTCAAATTCTTGGAAGTTCTAATATATTCCATATTCTTCTTCATCTTTGATGAGATGTCAAAAAATAATATGAAAATAACTCCTGTAATTGGAGATAATCCAGATTTTGTGAACAAGTATTTGGACACACTTAAAATGTTGTTTATGTTCAGTTCGCGACGATTGAAAGGTTGAGGAGCACTGCTATATAAGCATTTACGGGGCTGACGACCGTCATAGGCTGTTTTAAGTGATCACTTTACAAACGTGCAACATTCACCAATTCTACCCATTATTGACAACCACACTATTCAAATTCTTGGAAGTTCTAATATATTCCATTTTATTCTTTATCTTTGATGAGATGTCAAAAAATAATATGAAAATAACTCCTGTAATTGGAGATAATCCAGATTTTGTGAAGAAGTATTTGGACACACTCAAAATGTTGTAAAATAACTTTGTTTTTAACTACTTTTTTACTAGTACATTTTTTTATCCATGAGTACATGTTCAACCCTGATGATGACAAGGTTCTTGTCGGAACCGGTTGGAGAATAAATATATGTGATAAAACACGTTGTTTATGTTCAGTTCGCGACCATTAAAAGGTTGAGGAGCACTGCTATATAAGACAAAGGAATCTCTGTTTATCCTTATAATATGAGCCGCGAGCATTCCATGTCGAGAGTTGTTATTACGTATTGTGATTAATGAAAATGTGAGAAGCTTAACAGATCTGCTTGATAATATTACGAATTTAATCTCAACCGTGACTCTATGAATCATTGTTTACGCGAAACGAACAAAGGATAATCAGCTCTGCTGCCACGTAGAGCAGTGGTTTTCAAACTTTTTTGGTGACGAAACACTTTAAAACGGTTTATTATTTTTTTATTAAACACTTGTATTATAATACTTATTTATTTATTTATTTTAAAATATATTACATGCATAAGTCATATATGCATATAATATTCCCGATGAGTAATTTCTATTTCTCATTTGGGACATGGGATTAAGGTTTACAAGACTGGATCACAAATAATAATAAAAAAATTTTAATTAAGATTGATTTTTTTTAAAAAAGCTATTTCAAATCTTAATTTAATAAAAAAGTCTAAATTATATTTTTAGGCGTCTTTTAGTTACAACATTTTGAGTGTATCCAAATACTTGTTCACAAAATCTGGATTATCTCCAAATACAGGAGTTATTTTCATATTATTTTTTGACATCTCATCAAAGATAAAGAAGAATATGGAAGTCTGGGCATTTACTGGGCTGACGACCGTCATAGGCTGGTTTTGGTCTTTTAGTTAAATAATTCGACTATTTTCAAGTAATTGAATTACTTGATCACACCAAGATTTTTTAAACAGGTCATTAATTTGGTATTAAATAAACATTACATTTTCAAGCGTCTCCTAGTTAACAACTCGAACAGTTTCAAGTAATGGAAAGATTTGATCAAGCCAAGTTTTTCAAAGCTTTATCAATAATATTAAAAAACGTAATTTAAGCGGCCGTATAAGTCTTATAAATTAAATTTAATGAATTTTATAATAAAACATTACTTTTACTTTATGTAAGCAGTGGCGTGAACTTTTATTCGGGGTAAGCAATTTATTTATAAAAAACAGCGTATTAATATTAGATTTACGTTTTGTACTGACATTTATTGGTGACCTGCATTTTAAAGAATAAAATAATAACTATATAGTATTTTTCCACATGAATTTTATTTGACCAGCGACCGGGTTTCGCCGTAACCCAGTTTGATGATGTCGGTTACGACGAAAACTAGTCGCTAGTCAAATTAAAGTCATGTGGAAAAAACTACATAGTTGTTATTTTATTCTATAGCGTATTAAATTCTTTATAAAAATATGCTTCTCGTTTAATGCTACAAAACTAATAAATAACCAAGAAAACACGAAGATTAATAAAATAAAATGAACGTTCACTAAAACGCACATTTCTTTCATTATCAAAGAATAACATTTTTTCCACAGAGGCGATACATTTTGTAGGGTAGGTAGGTACTAATAACGTGCCTGTTGGAACGCACGCCACTGTTTATTTGTAAGTATTTATGTATAGGTACGAGTACATGTGCTTGAACAAAGGAAACCAATTATTCATGTTTAGTGTTGAGAGAAAGGCTAATTGTTTTCCACACGACAGCTTTAAATTTTAACGTCACTTGGCATAATACAAACGGATACGTCTTTAGTGTTTGGGTTGGGATCACAGGGTGGTATTTTATATCCATGCCGATAATGTGAAGCTATATATATATATATATATATATATATATATATATATATATATATATATATATATATATATATATATATATATATATATATATATATATATATATATATATATATATATATATATATATATATATATATATATATATATATATATATATATATATATACGTATGTATACTTAGAGATGTTTCACGTAGAAGGTATACATGGAAGATGGTACTCACAATGAACGAGCAAGTCACACGATAACCCATTAAATAATTCGGCTTTAGAAATTGATGGTCGGATAAACTTACCCTCATTTTATATATGAGTTAATTAATTAATTAGGGTACAAAAATATGTAAACCCGTTAATGTCCAGACTTCCATATTTCAATTTTACGAAATCCTATTATGATAAGATAATAATTTAAAAATTTACATGGTTATTGAATTAATATATTAGCCGTAGGGTGAATAATCAAACTAGTTCTTAATTACTAATCATCCAGACAAAAGTGCGGTAAAATGACGCGTGAATTTCGAACGGTAAAATAACGGTAGTATATAGTGTGGAAATAGAAGCAGATCAAGGAAAACTTCACGAAAAAATAAATTTAAAAAAAATACATGTGAATATATACGTGTGTATTGTGTATATATATATATATATATATATATATATATATATATATATATATATATATATATATATATATATATATATATATATATATATATATATATATATATATATATATATATATATATATATATATATATATATGTATATACATGTGTATATATATATATATATATATATATATATATATATATATATATACACTAAGACCTCACTTTGTATCGTAGATACGTTCCAAAAGATTCCCCGAAATTTATACAAAATTTCAATTTACAAAACGGGAAATTACCTTTTTGAAAATTTAAAAATGATTCTCTGAATAATAATTTTTAAAAAAACAACGCAATTCGAAAAAAACAACGGCGTACAATGAAAATGAGTCTTAGTATATATATTTATATATAATATATTAACCAAGGAAAACTCGGCTTGATCGAGAATGTCGGGTCCTTAGTATGAATAATCTTCTGGTATGTACGTATGAGGAGCTGCATGAATGTGGAAAAAACGAATATTGCTTACAATGACAGATTTGCGTGGCATTCTATTCTCTTTGCCTACCCCTGCGTAAAAGCTACGCGACGGCTAGTTGGTTAGACGAAATTAACATTATTTTCCAGTTACCGCATTTTGCCGGAAACTCGACCTCCTGAGCCTCATTTTATCCTGAGGGTAGCATATACTACGTATCGATGTTTTGCTTGTGTTTAGTAGCAAAACATCACGATAGAGGGTATCTAATTTTGCTGACATTCGCCCCCAAGGTATTGTTAAGATGAAATTGGTCCTTAACTTAGGAAATAAGTACAATATGCTCTACTACTAACTACTGATCTCTCCAGTAACTGGGTAAAAGTAATTGGAATACCTTTCAGTAGGGTGGGATATGATAACATGAAATCAGAATTATTTGCGAGGAAACATAGAATAAAAAGTTATATTATTTTTTGACTTCTCATCAAAAATGAAGAAGAATATGGAAGTCTGGGGATTTTCGGGGATGACGACCGTCATAGGCTGGTTTAAGTGATCACTTTACACACGTGTAATATTCACCAATTCTACCCATTCAATTAAAGTATCGTGACAATAAGTGTCATCTGTCAGGAAAACAATGAATCATGTCGATAAATTCATTATTGTAGACCAAATACAGATTTAAACCTTTTTTGTACTGGGCTCAAGTAACACATTAAAGTTCAAGTAGCCCCGTTCTACGGTAAGCTTTTTAAAAGCCAAAGTTTACTTACGAGTACATTATTATTTTTACAAATACATTTAATTTATTGCCAATACAAATCAGCTATCATAAGCAAATATATTTCCAATACGAATCATAACTTTTAGTCTTACACATTGTATTTCTAAGTTGCTCCTAGGCGCATAAATCACATTTCAGCGTCCTGAA
The DNA here is from genome assembly GCF_059751285.1 of Brachycentrus maculatus. NCBI lineage: Eukaryota > Metazoa > Arthropoda > Insecta > Trichoptera > Brachycentridae > Brachycentrus > Brachycentrus maculatus. Next base: position 875,827 of record NW_028280985.1, on the reverse strand, counting down.
AATATGCTGAAAATTGTCGGAAAATCTACTATGGAGTAAATAACTGACCTAATTCACATTCCTCACATTTCCTTCGCGCAGTACGTTCTCTATTTACCGTTCCTTCACACTGCAATTTGCGAGCGTTATTTATGGAATAATAAATAAAATTTCCCCAAGACGTACGTATTCAGAATGCAAACAATAATAAATCCCCAGACCCGTTGCATAGTACGAGTCCCGGAGTACTATTTTAAATTTAAGTCAATATTTCTTTTCACAGTGAAGGGCAAACTAAAGACTTACTACAGGTATTCCGACTGATCTTAAGTTGGAATACCTGGAATCGTCTTTGTACGGAAGGAGATGGGAGTCTGAGATATTTAAAAAATAAATAAACTCTTTCGACCGTATTAAATAAATTTAAAAAATAAAAACAAATCTTTGTATATTTAAAAATAATAATAATAATAATTTAAAAGGCCGTAAAATATAATTGAATTACTTTTTAATAACTTCATTAATTGATTCAGCAGTCACTTTGTGGTAAAATGTTTACATTTTTAATTTAAGTTTTACCTATTTTATTAAAAATTAAACCCTTGAAAAATCCACTAAATTGAGTTTTATTTTTATTTACGACTAGTTTCGAAAACGACAATTGTTTTAATTTATACCAGAAGATGAAAACAATTGTCGTTTTCTAAACTAGTCGTAAATAAAAATAAAACTCAATTAAGTGGATTATTCAAGTGTTTAATTTTTAATAAAATAATCATGTCATTCCACAAAGTTAATGCCGAATCAATAAATAATATAAGTTTTACTTGGTTGCTATCGCATTTCCTTAAAATCTATTATGACACGTGTTTCCATGCATTCTGCAACATTTTTAATACCGCATGTGAAGCTAAGTCCACATTTTAGAGAATGTTTTGATACAATTAAACAATACTGTAACTAGTGGCGTGCTCGGAGTTTTTAATTCGGGTAGGCACTATGAAAAACAGCGTATTGATTGATATAACTACCTTCATAAAAATCTCCTGTTCATGCGAAGAAATGTCTAGAAAAGAAATATGTAAAAAAAATTAAACTCTTACAACCATTTTAAATCAAATAAAAAAATATGTAAGTAAGTATTAAAATAATAATAATAATAATAAAACCCTTATCCGCACCCCAGTGATGCATAGGGCACTGCATCATATAAACGCAGTGTTATCTTGATCGTTTACACATGAAGGTAAGGTGATCAGCCCTCCGCTTCAGGTACCAGTCCAGGGTGATATTGAATAAACATTAGAGTGAAAAAATCACTTATATATTTTTTTAAATAAAAACTTAATTTTGATATATTTTTTAAAAAGATTTTAATGGATTATTCTGATGATTCTCACAAAACTTTAAATATTTTATTATTTTTTGTTTTACTCTTTCATTCACGTTTTATTGGGAAATAAAAACTGAACGTGTGGGCAAATTATCTCTGCCCAGGGACAAGAATTCCCTTAATGTAAAAAATAAACTTTTTCCTTTCTTTTTACTTCGGGTTTTTCCATTATTTTTTTACGACTACCTTTTTTAAGGTTACATTGTTAGCTAATTAAAGTTACACGGTATATGTAACAAAAATAGAACGATAAGCCGAAGATGGATTTGTTTTATATTTAAAAAAAACTAACTAACACTCTGTCCTTGCAAACATTCTTCGCCTATTCCACGTTCATGCATCTCCTCATACATACCCGCCGATTGTTACGACTCCTAACCTTACCACTTTCAAGTATTTGGCATACCTGATCGTGCCATGTGCTTTTTTTATTTTTTTTTTATTTATATTTTATAAAAACTGGCAGTACACAACGAAGTCCTGGTAACAACCCTGATGTTAGGAAGTGAAGTATGGCGTTGGTAAAAGAAGGGTGAAAGTAGACTGAATGCAGTTGAGATGTCATCTCTCAGACAAATATGCGGATAAACGATGTATGATAGATGTTAAATAAGCAAGTATTTGGATATAAGTACTCAAAATGTTGTAAAACTAACTGTTTACACTCTATTCCACATAAAATTTTAAACCATGTTTTCCGACGTTTACTAGTATGTATAAATAGTCGTTTTTTATTTATTGTTTCGGCATTAACTTTGTGGTAAGACATGTTACAATAATTAAAGAAAACACTTTGTTTTTCAGTTATTATACAGACCTGAATGATGGAAGTTTAACTTCTGAAACATGTAGTCTTTAATAAAACTCAAGTGGTAAAAAACAAAGTGTTTTCTTTAATTATTAATAGTCGTTTTTATTAAATAAAAGCACTTTCAATCCAACAACAATCATATATAATTTAAATGTATCTATGTTTTAAAATCACTTTCAATATTTTATTATAACTTAATTGTAATGTCTACCGGTTTCGAAGCTAACCGCTATTATTATAGTTTTAATCAGTCTTGATAAAGAAGTGGTTAGCTTCGAAACCGGTAGACATTATAATTACGTTTTAATAAAATATTTATAGTGATTTAAAAACATAGTTACATTTTAATTATAAAATGGAAAATCACAAACTTAGTGCTGAATTATACAACAACAATCAATTCGATATATGATAGATGTTCAAATAGTGAAATAAGGAATGAATGCCAGGCCGTTTTAGGGGCATTATTGATAAAATTAAGAAAGTTTTGTTATGTATGTGTGGAACGGATGAGTGAGGAAAGAATGATAAAGAAATTTACGAGGCGAATTTAGATAAAAATAGAAGCAGAGGAAGTCTGAGGAAAACTTGACATAATCAAGTTTGTCAAATACTTAAAAGTGTTCATGTCAAGAGTCGGAATTATAAGAAAGTCGAAAATTATAAGAAGATGTGTGAATTTCTTAAATATTATTTGCAAATACTTTGCGCCACATTTTGTAAAACTTGTGAACTCATGAACATGTACATGTCCATCCCTGAAAATGACAAGGTGCTTGTCGAAACCGTTCGGAGAAAAATACCAAAAAAAGGAGTCAAAAACAAAGTTCTTGATTTACTATATAAACATGCATGAGTGTTGAAGAATTGAAGATTATTTTGCAAAAACAGCGATGTGGCGTAGGTACTATATTCTCTCTGCCTACCCCTGCGGGAAGCGGTATGATGGTTAGTCAGTTACTTAGTTTTGTCGTGTCCTTAAAACCGTGTCTTGCAAACCATTATATACGATATTTATTATGTTAACTCCTCTTTACCAAGCTGTATTTTGCTCCTATACCAGGAGTCGGCAACGTGTGGCCCGCGAGCCACATGTGACTCTTTAAGGAACTTGTGTAAATCTTTCTTCGACAAATTCAAAATGACATTTTTTGTTGAAATTTTGTTTCTTTTTTTATTATTTTGAACCATTCTCAAGCTCAGAAAGATAATATATATACATGATTACAAAAATCTCATAAAAATGTATATACTGGTATTCTTATACTTAGTGGACCGTGATCATTCTCGTTTTCACAGTGATAGCAGATTCCCTTGCAATCGATCTCAAAGGCTGTAAAAATCAAGTTTTCATACTCATATAATACAATATATACAATTATTTTTCGATCTAATTATTGTAAATTAAAAATTGGCTCCCCGAAAATTTTCCAAACAATTTTTCACGTTTGACTCTTCTACAACATTTTGGAGATAATCCAGATTTTGTGAACAAGTATTTGGACACACTCAAAATGTTGTAAATAAATTATCTGGTCATATTATAAACTTAAATAATAAAAATAAAAATTATGTTTTCTGGCGTTTCCCATGTGTGTGATTATAATCCAGGATTCGGACCTCACATACTAACAAAAGAGTTTCTGCTTAAAAAAAGCTTCTTTTCATCTTACTGAATGTTACACGTGTGTAAAGTGATCACTTTAACCAGCCTATGACGATCGTCAGCCCCGTTAATGCCTAGACTTCCATATTCTTCTTCATCTTTTATGAGATGTCAAAAAATAATTTCACTCTTTTAGTCCAAGAGGTTACCTACCCCTGTTTTAGACTACGGGGTGTCCTGAATAGATGGTTACTAGAGTAACACGTATGCTAGATCCAGGGGGTGCAATCCCCCCCCTCCCCTCTCCGTGTAGCCTAATACCACCCCGTTACGTGATATAGAAAAGTAAAGGACTAACGAGAACAAACAACCCTTACGGAATATCCTACTTTACATACCCTAACCTAAAATAACCCAGGTTTTTCAGGGTGAATTATTATTGACCTTGCTCTTCTATGACCTAGTAGTACAAAGTTAATACAGGTTAGAATAAACAGTAAATAACAAAAATTAAATAATAACCTTGTTAAATTTAATACGCGGTCGCTATTCCCCACCACGTCATGTGAAAATGTCACACTGAATAAGTTCCGTCATATGTGAAATTCTGCTTGGCTTCCCGCCATTTTAAAGGCTAGGGAAAACAAACCCCGCCGTATTAACAACCTTTCAATTCAATGACTGCTAACGAGGCGCCTTTGTGAGAATATGGATGGAAATTATTGAGAATGGGAGGCAATCAGTCGCCGTACGAATATTTGAAAATTCACTGAGAAACTGGAAAATGTACGTATTTTTAAACATTTTATTTTGCCTCGACATCTCAACATAGAGAACCGCTGAAAAGATGAACATCGTATAATTATTGTTCAGATATTCAAAAGTATTAGGAAATTCCTAATTAAAGTATTTTGTTTACCTCATCATGACTGCTTCTCACATCTTCAATCTGGATCAGTTCATTCATTCCATCCACACTTGTCTATTAAATGTCTACCGATATAATATCAAACGATATCAAATTTCATTAATTATCTGCTTTATTTTACAAAATCTTTCAGTCTGCTTCAAATACAATCAGCACATAATTTCTATTTTATTTCAAGATCCACAAGTATAAACCAATTTCAAACATCAGTGATTCTCAATTTGTTGTTCCTGCGGACCACTTCAAGGCCTCAAACTCGCGTAAACTTATGGTTAAAAAATATTGAATTCAGTAATAAGAAATACTTGATCATGTCAAATTTTTCATTATCAAGTCTACCTCTGGTTGTATTTCATTCGCCTCATAAATTTGTTTTTCTATTCATTCTATTTGATTTTAACTGTTTAAATTGCCATATTGTAGTCATACAGGAGAAAGTGACCAAGTTCATTTGGTTACAAAAACGTGATCATTGACTATTTGATATCCAATTGCCCTGAAAAAATCCCAAAGGATTTTAAACTTGGATGTATAATATATTGACGTGTTAAAAATGACTAACTGCATTGATGGTTATTTTCTTGCCAAGCAAAAGTGACTAAAATGGCCCTCCTGAAAATTTTACGTTTTGTCAGTTGGTCACTTTCTCCTGTACGACTACGATATGCAACTTCGCATGCCCCTAGGGTCACGCGTACCACTAATTTAGAAACACTGAAATCTATTATGAAAAAAGGTATTATAGAGTTTAATAAACATCGTTTTGAGTAATTGAGAGAGCACATCCGTCTAATTTGATGAACTCCGGGTTAAGACTCTGTCATCGAGTAGCTACTGGTATGTTCAATATTCTGCATTGAAAAAACATAATTAGCAAGCTGTTTAGTGGCAAGCACAAACTTTCTCCTCAAATTATATTAAATGTCCTTAATTTTATCATCATAAAATTACAGACTATTACATAAAATCATAGACAGGTGCCGTGGCATAGTTGGGTAGACGCTCGATTGCGAAACTGCCGTAGCGGGATCGATTCCCACTAATTGCAATATAAATTCAAGAAAGATTTATTTTCAATCAATCTGGATGTTTGCGATGTTTTTTTTTACATTTACCTTCCATATAGTCCTACCTAGAAAAAAGCCTCTAAAAGCAGAAGCTTTGCGGATTATTCCTTTAAAAATAAAAATAAAACAAAAAAATTAAACAATTATAGATTGCTCTCAGCTTTTATCACTCATCAATTTTAAAGTCCCGGGAGTACAAACCAGAAACAAAAAATTATTTTAAATCCCTAAAATGCACACCAAGTCCTACCAAAATTCATTTTTAAATCGAGCCTGCGATATGTGCAATGTAATGCTTAATGAAATAGGCATCAATAATGTTTATTTTAATACGTTTAAAAGAAATATTGTTGATGTCTATTTGACTAGTTGATAAAGAAAATTTATTTTATTTGATAAAAAACATGTAATGTAAGTTTATTATATAGTTATACTTTTATGTACATGACAGTTTATTTTAATTTTTAGATAACTTAAGTGAAAACCTCTAATTGGAATGTTATTTTTTTAATTTTACTAAATTATGTTATTTTTGTTAAAAATTCTGTTGGTTTTCTAATAAACAAATAAATAAATAAAATTAAAAATAAAATAAAATAACCTTTCTGAATTTGATGGATATTGCTTCTTTCTACACTATTTCTAAACACATTCGCCTCATAAAACATATGTTTTTTTATAGGAATATTGTTTAATATTATTGTTTCGTTTCTCTAAAATCAGAAAATGGCGATCGCGAAAATTTCTTTCATATTGATGATATATCGTTTGTTTACAAAGCCGCATTAATAGAAGCGCATGTTTATCGGTCCGAATCAAACGCCCGTTTTATTACAGCGCCTCAGAAGCCGCCACCACACCCCGCTATATCGCTCATTTATAAGCTCTAGTTATTTTATTTTATTATTTTATTTTATTTTGGTGTTTTACAGAACAGAATAGTCACATAAATCAAGAAATTAACATAAACGAGTTTTATTGTCATGACATCAACATAACATAGATGAAGAAGAATAGGAATAGAATTTTCATCACAATAGATGTCTCTAGTGAAGTTTTAGTGATTCAAGAACAATGTTTCGAAATTGGTTCATATACATAGAACTTTTAAAGAAAAAAATGAGTAATATGGTTGTCAATAATGGGTAGAATTGGTGAATGTTACACGTGTGTAAAGTGATCACTTAAACCAGCATCTGACGGTCGTCAGCCCTGTAAATGCCCAGACTTCCATATTCTTCTTCATCTTTGATGAAATTTCAAAAAATAATAAGAAAAATAGGTGCAAGAAGGGGTTATAAATGGAAAAAATATATCTTATAAAAAAAATATATTTATATAATAAAAAAAAATAAAACCCTTATCCGCACCCCAATGGTGCATAGGGCACTGTGTCATATAAACGCAGTGTTATTTTGATCGTTTACACATGAAGGAAAGGTGATCAGCCCTCCGCTTCAGGTACCAGTCCATGGTAATATTGAATAAATATTACAGTGAAAAAATCACTTATATTTATTTTATACCCCTTGGGAATCGAACCCGGGACCTCCAGAACGGTAGCCGAGCGTGCTGACCATTACACTACAGAGGCGGACGGATATTTATATTTCTTATTTTTTATATTTAATTTTATTTTGGTATTTTACATAATAGTTACATCAATCAACTCATTCGTACAAAAGAGTTACACAAAATAAGTGCTCATGCTATTCCAGTTACAAAATTTTACCGTTGTAAATTTGTGAAAATATCTGGAAGAGGACGGGAGGGAGGAAAAGGGAAAAGGGGGAAAGATAAAAGCTCAAGTCAAAGACGAATGGTATGAAACTAGGGACACGATATAAATGTCGAGTTACAAAGCAGTGTGGCGTTTAATCCTCTGTGCCTACCCCTGCGGAGAAGCGGGGTGATGGTTTGTATTTTGAGAATAATGATTATCCGTTATTCCGTATTTATGCTACGAGTATAGTTAAACAAACAACTAAATAAAGTTGTCTACTTTTATATATTGCGGTATTCATCTCATACGAGTTATCATGTTATATTTTTTCTGTACCATCGTATATTTCGGTTAGTAACTCAATCCATAAACTCATGGTTAGTAATTATTTTTGGTAAGAAAGTTGGAATTATGAATGTAGATTTCGACCATTCTAGCCACAGGACATTAAAAACTGACCACACCAGTATAAACATACGCGGGGTATTCAAAATGTTCGCAGAAAATGTAATAAGGGAATATAATTTATATTTGAAGCACTAACATTGTGATGTTTCCATTTTACAATAAAAATGTAACTTTGTTTTAAAATCACCATAAATATAGTGAGTTTAAAACAAAGTTACATTTGAATTATATTCTATATGTACTTAAGGGAATTCGTACATTTTTGATGTATACATTTATTTATATATATAATATATATATATATATATATATATATATATATATATATATATATATATATATATATATATATATATATATATATACATATATATATATATATATATATATATATATATATATGTATATATATATATATATATATATATATATATATATATATATATATATATATATATATATATATATATATATATATTATATATATATATATATATATATATATATATATATATATATATAAATATATATATATATATATATATAAATATATATATATATATATATATATATATATATATATATATATATATATATATATATATATATATATATATATATATATATATATATATATATATATATATATATATATGAATAAAATACCAACAGATTTTATTGAATACATTTAGTACCGACTCTTACAATTGTGACAGTCGGTAAAAAATATATGGTTTTTAGCTACTTAGTTAAGCGGTTATATATGTATATATACATACAACATTTTGAGTGTCTGTTCACAAAATCTGTATTATCTCCGATTACAGGAGTTATTTTCATATTAACAAATTTATGAGGCTAATGTTAGCGGGAAAAGAAGCAGAGGAAGACCGAGAAAAACATGGCACGATCAGGTATGCCAAATACTTGAAAGTGGTCAGGTTAGGAGTCGTAACAATCGGCGGGTATGTATGAGGAGATGCATGAACGTGGAAGAGGCGAAGAATGTTTGCAAGGACAGAGTGGTGTGGCGCTCTATTCTCTCTGCCTACCCCTGAGGGGAAGCGGCGTGATGGTTAGTTAGTTAGTTAGTTAGTTTATTTTCATATTATTTTTTGACATCTCATCAAAGATGAAGAAGAAAATGGAAGACTGGGCATTTACGGGGCTGACGACCGTCATAGGCTGGTTAAGTGATCACTTTACACACGTGTTACATTCACCAATTTTTCCCATTATTGACAACCACACTGCTCAAATTCTTGGAAGTTCTATATCCATGAACCAATTTAGAAACATTATTCTTAAATCACTAGAACTTCACGAGAGACATCTATTGGTGAGATGTTACACGTGTGTAAAGTGATCACTTAAACCAGCTTGTGATGGTCGTCAGCCCCGTAAATGCCCAGACTTCCACATTCTTCTTCATCTTTGATGAGATGTCAAAAATAATATTTTGATGTGGTTTATTTAGTTTTTTTTTAATGTCCTTCAACTCTTTCAGGCACACAACCTTAGTTACCCCGTATAACAAAACCTCAACGCCTAAAATCATAAATCCGGCACTGGCTGAAACCACTTAAAGGAAGTATTATTTACTTGATTTAAATCAATGTCTTATATTCTGGTTTCCGAATTAATTTCCATTCGCCTTGAGCTTAAATAATTGTTTTGTGTCTTCCTAAAGACTACGAGTATCCCAAAATCTAAACTGAGTCTACATTTAAGGTTTTGTGGTTTTCCTTAATTAAGCACGTCGGAATTACTGGTTTTTAAATATTCCAACATTTTCAAATAATACCAAAATTCCATCATACCAAAAATAATGAAATAACAAGATAATAACGAGAGAGAAAATATCACGAGGATTGTTATTACTTTATCATTAATTTGTCTTTTTTCTCTCTTTAAAAATTTACAAATAAAAAAAAACAAATGGTATTACACAAAATGAACGATGAATGATAAGGTGAGTGATATTATGATGTTACCGTATTATTCATTTTGAATTTAAATTTTACTTAGTTAATACCACTGTTCGCCTCCGTAGTGTAATGGTCAGCACGCTCGGCTACCGTTCTGGAGGTCCCGGGTTCGATTCCCAGGGGGGGTCTAATAAATAAAAGTGATTTTTTCACTGTAATATTTATTCAATATTACCCTGGACTGGTACCTGAAGCGGAGGGCTGATCACCTTTCCTTCGTTTGTTAACGATCAAGATAACACTGTGTTTATATAATGCAGTGCCCTATGCACCATTAAGGTGCGGATAAGGGTTTGAATTAATAATACCACTATTTATTAAAATCTATTGTGACACGTATTCGATCAGGTATGCCAAATACTTCAAAGTAGTCAGGTTAGGAGTCGTAACAATCGGCGGGTATGTATGAGGAGATGCATGAACGTGGAAGAGGCGAAGAATGTTTGCAAGGACAGAGTGGTGTGGCGCTCTATTCTCTCTGCCTACCCCTGCGGAGAAGCGGCGTGATGGTTAGTTAGTTAGTTAGTTAGTTAGTTATTGTGACACGTGTTTCGATGCATTCCGCATCATTTTCGAACACAAGATTTTAAAATGTATAGATTTCACCACATGACTGCCGATTCAATTAATTAAATTACTATATCTTATTTAAACTTTATGTATGGAAAAAAATAAGTACATTGGCGGACTTATTTCTAAAAAGTAATATTTTCCAACCAACCAAAAACAGACTTGTGATATTGGTCAAAACGCTTGATACCTTAACATACATAGTTGTTTGCAATTAGAGGGAACATAGTACTTATACATTAAAAAAAACATTCATTACAAATTGATGATAATAAGGAAGGCAAAGGAAAAAAGAGAGTTTAGGGAAGGAGGTAGAGAGAAAAACTAAGGGATGAGGTTTGATGTAAAGTTCTTATGATAAATAGCAATGTCTCAGACGTTTCTTAGTAATGAAATTATAACTCAGTTTGCCCCACACTTTTTAATGATATATTTTATTTCCTTTCAAAGACAGATACCGCTCTTTCGGTAAGATTAAGATGAAAAACATCTCAACAGTTATAAATTTTCGAGGCAGACGATGACTATTGAAATTGGTTTGGCATCTCCGCTACAAAATGTACATCTTATCATGAGATGGCATGTATGAAGCTTTTCCCCTAGGTTTAATATAATGTTTCGTGCGAACGTAGCAGAATTTACGAGGAGTGTTTGTATTGAAACATCTGAAAGGGAAGTAATTTTATTCTGATTTTATTCTGACATTTTACGAGACTTCTGCTGTAAATTTATCAATTCTGACGCAATTTCATGCGAGAAAACGTAATTTAAAACGTATTTTCATCTGAATTTCAAATCAAGTGTCTGAAAAATAAATAAGACTTTTAAAAGGGCCTTTGCGTTATTTACACAAATTGAAAACGTCGAAACTGGTGAATATAGGGTAAATCAGATAGCATTTGGACACTCTATAGGAATTAAACTCTACATTATTAATCGTGGATATGCGTTTCCTCAGACGAAAGTGTGGAAAAATCATTGTATGATAGAATTTAAACCGAAGATCAGACATCTTTCTTCATACCACCATAGATATCTCTAGTGACTCTCGCACACTGTGTTTTGAGTTTGATCGACATATCTAGAAGTTTTAAGAATTTGAGAAGTGTGGTTGTCAATCATAAGCAGAATTGGTGAATATTACACGTGTGTAAAGTGATCACTTAAAACAGCCTATGACGGTCGTAAGCCCTGTGCTAGCAAATGGCCAAACTTCCATATTCTTTTTTATTTATGTTGAGAAGTCAAAAATAATGTAAAAACGAATAAATTAATGCAATAAAAGGCTGAACAAGGGATAGTTGAAAAGATTGCGAAAACTTATTTAAGGTGATATGGAAATGTGGAGCAAATGGATAACAAGAGGATGATTAAGAAAGTATATTAGGCGAATGTGAACAGGAAAACAGAACGAGGATTGCTGAAAAGACCAGATCAACCAAGGTCTATAATATAGGTCTTCAAAAGTCTACGTAATTGGAGGGCATGTATGACTAGATGTTTGGATGTGAAGGAAGCTAGGAGTGTATGAAACGCCAACCAAAACAAGGCCAACCCCAAGGTAGAAGACTGCATGTCAGACGACTAAAGAGATGGATTGACTGCCGGGAATCGACATCGCAGAATAATTTATCTTAAAAACAGACCGCAAGGCCTCCACCAAGTAGAAGAAGAAGAAAAACGAGAAGAAGAAGAAGACATTTTGTTTATTTATTGATTTGGCATTTAATTTGCAGCACTCCATTTTAATGTATCTATTAATTGTTAAATATAACACAGATTTTTTTAAGTCAACTAAGTTGTATTTTATTGTTAAAAAACACATAAAAATTAATATTTTGACAAATTCTGTGTTTTTAATTTATAAAATTTATATTGTGTGTTTTTTAATAATAAAATACAACTAAGTAGACCCAAAAATATGTGTTTGTTAAAGTAATTAAAACAAAAAAAAATTCATGGATAAATTTTTATTTTTTACATTTATTTTAAATTATTTGTATTACGACTCTTTAGGCATAGCCTGTGTTGAGCTGACATACTTACATGTTAATACTTTTTTTTAATTACTACATTTTATACATTACATACATGAGATACAATAACAATTTACAGTAGAAAGGTCTTACAATAAAATAATTACGCCTGGAATATAATTAATTCTCTTTCTACCTTGTCCCTACCAACGAGAAGCAACCACCGACGGACACTGTTCCTAAAGACATGATCACTTTTGTTACTAGAAGGTTACTAAGAAGGGTGATTTCCTAACCTAATTCTGGTTTCCTAACCTAATTCTGAAACTATTGTAAAATCCATCAAATTGACAGACCGTTTCTAATTGAGGGAGAATCGATTATATATAATATCGAATTTGTATATTGGTGTAATTCTCATTACGCTACCCTCCGCTATAATTGATGAAGGTGTAATTCTCAATTAAGGTTGAGATATTGGGTTCTGCTCGGGAGTCCACGCTTTCGCTTTGTAACATTTACAAATTATACAGAAAGGTAAGAAGAATTAGATATTCAATTCAAAGTTGAAACATTAATTTTAATTCCAGCTATCTTAATTTATAACTTTTTGAATGTATTAAATATAGTAACATTTTTAAATAATTAATTAAAAAAATTAAATAAATTTAATGAGTTTTCTATACATATCGCTCACTCCTTTAAACAACGTCATATACATACGGAGATCGTTTATAAAGTTTAAAAATATAATGAAATGTATTAAAAATAAATATCAAGCCACTAATCGAACTTGTTCACAAAATCTAGATTATCTCCAATTACAGGAGTTATTTTCATATTATTTTTTGACATTTTTCAGATGAAGTATTTGGACACACTCAAAATGTTGTAAATAAATTATCTGGTCAAATTATAATCTTAAATAATAAAAGTGAAAATGATATTTGCTCGCGTTTCTCATGTGTGTGATTATAATCCAGGATTCGGATCTCACATACTAATAAAAGAGTTTCTGTTCAATAAAAAGCTTCTTTTCATCTCACCAAGAGATGTTGTTCATAAACATAATTTGCTTGAGTATTGAGAATAGATTTATTATCCAATGCACTCGAAAGCAGGTCAAGAACTGTTCAATAAGTCATGAATTCCTGACCCCAGTCGCCTTCATGTAATATTGAGAATAATCATAATGAATTATTGAGGTTTGTATTGTTGACCTAACATACTGTAAGACTGGATTAGGTCGCGAGATATGATACAATGTGTGCTGTGACCTGGTGAATTCCAAGTTCATTCTCTCAAATGTCAGAAGTGAGGGACAAGTTCATTTTCTAGGTTCTAGAAAAGATATTTAAGTCATATCGCTTACTCCTTTCAACAACGTCATAAATCAAAAAACTTGATTTTTCAGGAGATCGTTTTTAAAGTTTAAAAATATAATACAATGTATTAAAAATAAATATCAAGCCACTTATGGAACTTTTTCCTGTGCAACAGATCTTTTTAGGAAAAACCTGAATGTTTTTTCTCCATTTGAAAAATATTTACTTTATTTCAAAAAAAATCATTCAACAATACCTTTTCTTCAAAATGTCAAAACGACGCCATCTGCCCTGTAGCGGGTAAATATTAAGTTTAAAACATGCCGCTTTTGCTGGGATATAGTACATTTTCTGGGGATTCCGAAAACATGTACAACTAAAAATTGACGTTTTTTTATATATGACGTTGTTGAAAGGAGTCAGCGAAATATTGGAGTCAATTAACACTTACCTATTATAATATTACCTATATTACTTTAAAAACAATTGTCTATAGCCAGAAAAATATACCTTGGGGGCGTGAACCTTATGCCTTGTAAAAGAGGCAAGCCTGATTGAGGCTCGAAGAATGCATACGGAGTACATGGCCAAGCCAACTGAATCGCCTTTTCTTGACGACAGTTGTGACTAATTTTTTGCTTTCTACGCCTTATCTCTTCATTCCTCAGAAAGTCAAACCACCGCATGCCTGAAATTCTTCAACCTTCAACGTCCCAAGGACACAACTCTAAAATATAGACTTAGATGCACAAACGGTGTTTGAAAATGGTGGGAAATGTATCGAATCTTATGTTAATAGATTTTACAACATTTTGAGTGTGTCCAAATACTTGTTCACAAAATCTGGATTATCTCCAATTACAGGAGTTATTTTCATATTATTTTTTGACATCTCATCAAAGATGAAGAAGAATATGGAAGTCTGGGCATTTACGGGGCTTACGACCGTCATAGGCTGGTTTGAGTGATCACTTTACACACGTGTAACATTCACCAATTCTACCCATTATCCGGGATTCGGATCTCACATACTAATATAAGAGTTTCTGCTTAATAAAAAACTTCTTTACATCTCACCAATAGATGTTTCTAGTGAAGTTTTAGTGATTCATGAACAAGGTTTCTAAATTGGTTCATATATATAGAACTTCCAAGAATTTGAGTAGTGTGGTTGTCAATAATGGGTAGAATTGGTGAATGTTACACGTGTGTAAAGTGATCACTCAAACCAGCCTATGACGGTCGTAAGCCCCGTAAATGCCCAGACTTCCATATTCTTCTTCATCTTTGATGAGATGTCAAAAAATAATATGAAAATAACTCCTGTAATTGGAGATAATCCAGATTTTGTGAACAAGTATTTGGACACACTCAAAATGTTGTAAATAAATTATCTGTTCAAATTATAAGCTTAATAATAAAAATGAAAATGGTATTTTCTGGCGTTTCTCATGTGTGTGATTATAATCCGGGATTCGGATCTCACATACTAATATAAGAGTTTCTGCTTAATAAAAAGCTTCTTTACATCTCACCAATAGATGTCTCTAGTGAAGTTTTAGTGATTCATGAACAAGGTTTCTAAATTGGTTCATATATATAGAACTTCCAAGAATTTGAGTAGTGTGGTTGTCAATAATGGGTAGAATTGGTGAATGTTACACGTGTGTAAAGTGATCACTCAAACCAGCCTATGACGGTCGTAAGCCCCGTAAATGCCCAGACTTCCATATTCTTCTTCATCTTTGATGAGATGTCAAAAAATAATATTAATAGATTTTAAGAAATAGTGGTATTTATAAAGTAAAACTTTAATTAAAAATATGTACTTTTAAATAAAAAATAAGGTTTTTAGTATTTTTCTTTATTAGATGGGACTCGCATTAATAATTTATCTTGGTTATTATGTACAAGGTTTATAGATCATTTGGTGAATTTTTGTTTCTTCTAGCAAAAAACCTGTTGAATTGTTGGATAGTATATCCAAAATAAAACAAGGTTTTTGTTGGATTGAATTCTACATTTAATTATGTATATCTTAATACGTGAGGCGTTTCGTCTTCTTAGGACATTATCAAACAGAGTGTTTGATAATGACGAAACGCGTCACGTATTAAGATACACATAATTAAATGTAGAATTCAATCCAACAAAAACCTTGTTTTATTTTGGATGTATTATATTACCCAACAATTCAATATAGAATTCTACCAACTGTCTGCAGTTACAATAAAAAAAAACCTGTTTTTACAAAGTAAACTTAAATTTAAAATATAAATTTTTGTAAAGACCCACCTTATGTGTCTTGTCAGTGGAGTTCAAAGGGAGTGTAGAGAACATATAACACATATCTCCACTTTCAGCAAATACGTTTTTTTCGTTGGCAAAATAAAAATCTTTATGACTTCAAATGAAGAGGGTTGTTTTTATTTGATTTAATAAGAAATGGTATTGGCCTTTTAAGGGCTACAGGGTGTTGCGGAAAGCGAAGAGACGGTCGCTAATTCAAGTGATGTAAACTGAAGGCGAAGCGGAGTTAGGTAATATGGAGTGGATTAAGGCAGAGTGAAGAACAGTCGTCAATACGTAGTTTAATGGGTAGTCAGTGAGTTATGTGGGGCGAGCGCAATAAAACTGTGGTAGCACAAATATTGATTAGAGGTAAATATAACAGGGGTGTATCTTTTATATTTATTTATTTACACCACAATTTAAAGATAACTATATCGTAGTCACACAGGAGAAAGTGACCAAGTGCATTTTGTACAAAAACGTGATCATTGACTGTATAATATCTTACTAACTTAGTATTGCCCTGAAAAAATCCCAAAGGATTTCAAACTTGGAAGTATAATATATTGACTTGTTAAAAATGACTGCATTGATGTTTATTTTCTTGCCAAGCAAAAGTGACTTAAATGGTCCTCCTGGTCATTTTACGTTTTGTTAGTTAGTCACTTTCTCCTGTACGACTACGATATATGACATTTACTCAAAGTAACTCAAAAGGTTTTTACGGAAAGATATCACAAACCGCGGAACGAATACTCAAACTAATATTTTGAGTGCAAATTTGTGCGTGTGTATGTGTGTGAAGGAACTCGTGTATATACACGAGTTCCGAAATTTAAGTAGGTTGGCTGTCAATCATGGGTAAAATGATGAATTTTGTGCGTACAGAGTATCACTTAAACCAGTCTATGATAGGTCGTACACCTTGTATGTGCCAAGACTTCCATATCCCTTATCCACGTGTCACATTCACCATTTTACCCATGATTGATTACCACACTATTCTATTTTAAAATTATATTTATATTCGTATGTATGTATGTATTTATATGGAATAATATTTTTTCACACGTCACTTCATGTGCGAGTTCACAGCAGTATCTATGGTTAATTAGATTAACCTTTTTGTTTATCAGACACAATATATACAATAGCCTTCTCAAATTATTATACATACTGGGAGACACCTGAAAACATGATTTTCATTTTTCATGAAGCCTAACATAACGCTCACTCCTTTGAACAACTTCATTTATCAAAAATTGACAATTTTCATTTATGCATGTTTTCGGAATTCCCAGAAAATATACTATATCCCAGCAAAAGCGGCATGTTTTTAACATAATATTTACCCGCTACATGGCAGAAAGTGTTTTTTGTACTTTGAAGAAAAGGTATTGTTTAATTATTTTTTTAAATATACTAAATATTTTTCAAATGGAGAAAAAATATTTAGGTTTTACCTTAAAAGATCTGTTGCACAGTAAAATGTTCAATTAGTGCCTTGATATTTATTATTAATACATTTTATTATATTTTAAAACATTATAAACTATCTTCTGAAAAAATCGGGGTTTTTATGAACGACCTTGTTTAAAGAAGTGAGCGATATATGGTGCATGCATAAACAACAAGATGGAGTTTTATAAACGGGCAGAAAGTGTTGTTTTTCCATTTTGAAGAAAAAGTATTGTTTAATTATTTTTTTAAATTTTTAATACTTTTCAAATGGAGAAAAAACATTCAGGTTTTACCTTAAAAGATTTGTTGAACAGTAAAAAGTTCAATAAGTGGCTTGATATTTATTATTGATACGTTTTATCATATTTTTAAACGTTAAAAACGATCTCCTGAAAAATGAAGTTTTTTGATAAATAACGTTGTTGAAAGGAGTGAGTGATATATAGAATAAATTATAGAAATTAATGGATATCAAAAATTTGTTGAAGAGACGGGTTATATTTCATCGACAGAAATACCCGCAGAATATCATTAATTCAACATGGAGCTGACTTGGATGATCAATGGGGATGATTGACAGACCCATTTCCACACACAAAGGCCTTAGAATAATTATTTTAATGTAGAGGGTCTGGAAATTAATGTCGAAACCTGTTGACGTACCAATCGTCGTTATATGAACAGTATGGAATCAAAGGCCTTCGTGTATAAAGGACCAAAATCCGTTTTAGCCATTTTTAAAAGTATCATCGAATTCGACAATATCGTCATAGATTTAAATGTTTTACATGAAGACACAC
>NW_028280984.1:107500-180000 GCF_059751285.1 Brachycentrus maculatus | reverse complement strand
TGTGAACAAGTATTTTGACACACTCAAAATGTTGTGAATAAATTATCTTTTCTGATAAATTATAACATGATATACGCCAGATCGTTTCTCATGTGTGTGATTATAATCCATGATTCGTACCTCACATACTAATAAAAGAGTTTCTACTCAATAAAAACCTTCTTTTCATCTCACTAATAGATGTCTCTAGTGAAGTTCTAGTGATTCTAGAACAATGTTTCAAAATTGGTGCATTTATATAGAACATCCAAGAATTTGAGTAGTGTCGTTGTAAATAATGGGTAGAATTGGTGAATGTTACACGTATGTAAAGTGATCACTTAAACCAGCCTTTGACGGTCGTTAGCCCCATAAATGCCCAGACTTCCATATTCTTCTTCATCTTTGATGAGATGTCAAAAAATAATATCAAAATATACCTATTTGAATCTGAAAGCAATGCATAGGAAGCATTATTTTATTCAAAATCACCTAAATATTAATTCACCAATACGTTATCTTGGATGCATAAAAACAACTCGTTTTGCAATTAAGATTAAGGATAAATTACTTTGACATTTTACATTTGGTTGAATATTTCATATAATTAATAAAGAAGTTATTGGATATATATATATTTGGAAAACGTTTAAGATTTTGGTGTGGGACAAAGTAAGAAAAATCAAAAGTAGGAATATGATTTCATGGATACTTTTTGTATATTATCAGTAATATAAAAGGTGCATAGGGTAGTGTATCAACTTTATGCAATGTTATTTGGATCGTTTATTATTTGAAGGCAAAGTGATCAGTCATAGGATCATATAAACCCAGTTGGAAATTGAAAACACACTTTTATTTACTATGACCCCATTAAAATCGAACCCAGGACCTCCGGTATAATAGCCAAATGTACTTACCACTACGCTTTATACGCGACGATTTTTTTGTAAAGCAATGATAATTAAGAATATGGATGTTTTAAAGTGTGTAATTTTTGTAAAATACTAACTTTAGGATACTTTAATAACAGGTACATATCATTCAACAATATTAAGCATGATCTTATAAATATTAATATCTTATTAATATACTCCAATAATATCTTATTAATATACTCCATGGAATAGAGGATTCAATGATATAAAAATATTTATTGAAATTACTTCAAACTGAGTTAGAAACAAATATTTAAAAAATTGTAAAAATTATGTAATTTTTTGTTACATGTAAAAATATTTTAATAAAAAATGTCCAGTTCTAAAAAAACAAAACAGAAGCAAGAAAAAATGTAGAAAAATTTATTATTTATTCAATATTACCCTGGACTGGTACCTGAATCGGAGGACTGATCACCTTTCCTTCATGTGTTAATGATCAAGATAACACTGCGTTGATACGATGCAGTACCCTATGCACCATTGGGTGCGGATACGGGTTAGAAGAAGAAGAAGAATATAAATGAATGAATAAAAATGCGTAAAAATGGCAAAATTAAATAATCTCGAAAACATTATTAAAATATTGTTATTTGTATGTTGAAAGGAAAATAATGTAAGTGATTATACATTCCATTGCAAGAACGAAACACAGTTATAAGAATGCTGTTATATATTTTTCAATGAAGATTAAATGTTCAACATTTAGATGAAATTAAAATGCAGTTTCTGTAAATGTATACAGGAATTTTAACTTGATTATTCTAACAACAGACCAGTTTGAGGAAATAATACATTTTTCTGAGGAGTGAAGGAAGAAAAATTATAAACTAAAGATTAATATCCATTTAGATATACTGTAATCTATATTTTTATATTGATGGATGAAATTAATAAGTAACGTATAAAAAGATCCAGAAAATTTCGGCATTTTCTATTTCGGTAATTTACCAATAAAAAAATGTTCAAAACCGGTTTCTAGCGGTAATCAGCTTTCGATTAAGCTCTAGTTCGATATCCATTTTGCTTTTCTTCGTTTTATGATAATTTTGCAAAATTCGGGCAGTCGACTGCCTACATCATGTCTTTACACGCCTTAATAATATATTGAAAAAAGATAAATATTCTAGAATCTAGAACACGTACATTCTATGGCAAATAATTGCTTAGTACTAAGAGCTAATATTAGATCTGGAGGCACTATTTGATATGACGCAGATTGATATTATGTTATTAGATTACCATCAAAACCAATACACCAAAGAAATTATGCCTCATTTTCGAAAAATACAGCTCGTTTACAATCAATACGGGTACAAGAACATTTGTAGTTTCACAATTAAAAAAAAATACTGTTTTACATTTGTGTGTTACAATTTATGTAGACCAAAATGTATTATATCTGTATCAAACATACATGGTAAATAAGTGAGTATAATAATAATGAATAGTATCTAGAGTACCATTTGTAATTTAAATTGAAATTTAAAATTAAATTAATTCATCGTTCACTTTGTGTAATATCACTTTAAAAATATGATAAGGAGAGTGTAATTTTACCATACAACAAAGTTAACAATGCTTTTAATGTACAAAATATATCGCTTGCTCCTTTCAAGAACGTCATAAATAAAAATTCGTCAATTTTCAGTTGTGTATGATTTCGGAATGCCCAGAAAATGTACTAAATCCCAGCAAAAGCGGCATATTTTAAACTAAATATTTACCCGCTACAGGGCAGAAAATGTTGTTTTTGCATTTTGAAGAAATGGTATTGTTTTTTTTTTTTTAATAAACTAATGGATAAAAAACCTTCAGGTTTTACCTTAAATGATGTGTTGCACAGTAAAAGTGGCTTGATATTTATTTTCAATACAATGTGTTTTATTTTTAAACATTAAAAACGTTCTCCTGAAAAATCAAGTTTTTTGATTTATGACATTCTTGAAAGGAGTGAGCGAAATGTGATATTCAATTAAAGGGAATAAAGAAAATAAGAAGTTCAGTACTTCACTACAGATTATTGGATCTAGAAGTGGAATATATTCAAAGATATACAGATTTGAATCTCAGGGTAAGAGACATTACTTTACAAAGAATAGTGAAAACTATTCATTCGATATTTAGAATAATACAATGGCTAGGTCACTCGGGGTTCCATATCCACACTCATAGATGATTTTGTAAATTGGAGATGTAAGCCTCTGGGAATATGTAAAAGTTCACTGGGAGAAAAGGTATGACAAGATATCAAAGACAAAAAAATTGGCACATGTAATCTTTCGATTTTATTCAATGTTACCCAGGAGAATTTTCAGATTGATTGTACAATTTTTATCAGTTATTGAACGATAAATGTGGCTCTGAAATGAAACGTTTGGGTATTGGTTTATTAATATGGGAGTTCACGCAAATTCTCGTACGCGCGTTGAATGGCATCTTATCAATTTTACAAATTTCCTGAGGGAGTAAACCTTCTTTCCTCATTGAAAAAAAACCTTACGAGTTTGGTGAAATCGGTATTTTATAAAAGCAAACATTTGTAATTTGAGTATTTATTTATGAAATATAATATAAAGTTATTTCAAGGAATATGATATTGAATAAATACTACTATCCGTACAACTACTACAGTAGGTTATCGGCACCAAATGATGGTGGCAGAGTGGTATATCAAATTTGTACAATGTTAAGTTGATTGTAAATTATAATTTTTCACTTTAGGTACCAGTAAATAGTGGTATTAAATAAATTTTACAATAAAAAAACACATATAAATTTATTTATTTGGGCCCCTTAAATGCTAATAAAATGTAATTTCAAAAACACAAGCCACATAAATAGAGGTCTCTGCTAAATTCGAACTTACTTTACTCAACCACAGATGCTGCCGAGAACTCGTATATAAAATAAGGTGTCAATTGAAGGATATATATGTATATTTATATATATATATATATATATATATATAAATATGTTTATATATATATATATATATACATAAATATATATATATATATATATATATATATATATACATATATATATATATATATATATATATATATATATATATATATATATATATATATATATATATATATATATATATATATATATATATATGTATATATATATATATATATATATATATATATATATATATATATATAAATATATATATATATATATATATATATAAATATATATATATATATATATATATATATATATATATATATATATATATATATATATATATATATATATATACATATATATATATATATATATATATATATATATATATATATTATATATATATATATATATATATATATATATAATATATATATATATATATATATATATATATATATATATATATATATATGTATATTTATATATATATATATATATATATATATATATATATATATATATATATATATATATATATATATATATATATATATATATATATATACATATATGTATTTTTTGCTTGATTATGTTTTTTTATTGAAAATAGTATGGTTTATGCAACTTAAATTTAATGATCTGAGATAATCTACTGTAATTAAGAATTCGATTTTTTAGACATCAATATAAAAAACAAAAAACTTCGTGGAAAAAACCCAGATATACTATATGAAGATTCGGACAACTTCTAAATATTGTGCAATTTATATCTCTGATGTAAAACACCAACATGTTTTATTCTCCTTAACGAAGTGTACTTTCCCGATACCAATTCACGTCTTACCGTAAATTGGGTTGGTTTCTTAATTTTTTACATCAATTTGTGAAGGAAGCGAATTGAGTTATTCACAAGTGTTTTCAAGTTTTCAACTTTTCCCGGTTAAGGTGGTGGTTGCATTCATTGTTTCGCCTCTATAATAATTTTACTTCAAGTTGAAGAGTTGAAAGTTCTATGTGTTAAAATTAAATACCGCTTGCGGGCCAATAAACGGAGTACCTCATAATTAAATAATGCGAAGGATTCTTGCATAGAAATACTATATGATATGATATAAACTAACTAACTTATAAACTCTCCTTATCATTCATCGTTCACTTTGTGAAATCCCACATTTTAAAGTGGAATATCACAAAGTGAACAATGAATGATAAGGAGAGTGCTATAGTACCATACCATAAAGTTTTCAATGCTTTTAACTTACAAAATATAATAAACTGATAACATACTGTTAACTAAGTAATCATCACGCCATTTCTTGTACGGGTAGGCAGAGAGAATAAATTGCCACACCATCCAGTCTTTACTAACAATCTTCGCCTTGTCCACATTCATTCATGCATCTCATCATACATACCCACTGATTATTAGAATATTATTACTGAAAATCTATCAGACATTGTTTTGCCGAGATGCCATTCGACTAGGAGACCGCATTTATATATATATATATATATATATATATATATATATATATATATATATATATATATATATATATATATATATATATATATATATATATATATATATGTATATATATATATATATATATATATATATATATATATATATATATATATATATATATATATATATATATATATATATATATATATATATATATATATATATATATATATATATATATATAATTTATATGTGTGTATTGCATCACCTAAACCAGCCTATGACGGTCGCAAGCACCGTAAATGCCCAGACTTCCATATCCGACCCATTAATGACAACCACACCACTCAAGTTCTTGGAAGTTCCATATATATTTGAACCAATTTAGAAACATTGTTCTTTAATCACTAGAGACATCTATTGATGAGATGGAAAGAAGTTTTTACTGGTCAGAAACTCTTATATTGGTATGTGAGTTTCGAATCCTGGATTATAATCACATACATGAGAAACGCCCGAAAATATGATTTTAATTTTTATTATTTTAGCTAATAATTTGACCACTTTTATTAACAACATGTTGAATGTGTCCATATACTTGTTCACACATCTGGATTATTTCCAATTATAGGAGTTATTTTTCAAATTATTTTGTGACATCTCATCAAAGATGAAGAAGAATATGGAAGTCTGAGCATTTCTTCATCTTTGATGAGATGTCAAAAAATACATATTTTTTTAAAGCACGACGGTTCATAAATTTATTCGGCACGCCACTGGTAAAACTGGTACTTAGAGAAATGTGAATCCGAGGAACGCCAACGCGCGCATAAAGTGAGCAGGGCCGAGATGATGCCAAATATTTCTGTAGCAATATTTGCTCGAAAAGGAGAGGGACAACGTACGAGACCTTCCCGTACGTTCCCGACCCTGCCTTTGGTTATACCACCAAATCTGCTGAGAAGATTTCTCGTCCAGAAAATAAACCGCGATATTTCTCAGGTAATTGGCGGACGGAAAGAGATGAAATAAAGTTCCGGGCATTTTTCTACTTGTCAAATAAATAATATGTATTATTACTGGAATTTTTTTTTAGGTCGTATCAGCAGAACTGTTACGTGCTGAGATTTTTTGACATCTCAACAAAGATGAAGAAGTTTTGGCAATTTTTCAACTTGTTTTATAAATAATATTTATTATTTTTTGACATCTCATCAAAGATGAAGAAGAATATGGAAGTCTGGGCATTTACGGGGCTGACGACCGTCATAAGCTGGTTTCAGTGATCACTTTACACGCGTGTAATATTCACCAATTCTACCTATATTGACAACCTCACTACTCAAATTCTTGGAGGTTCTATATATATATATGAACCAATTTTGAAACATTGTTCTTGAATCACTATAAATGCCCAGACTTCCATATTCTTCTTCATCTTTGATGAGATGTCAAAAAAATTAAATAATGTATTGTTTTTAATACTTTTTAATAAACCTTGAGCAGTCTTTAACCTTACTGTATTTACAAAAAAATCACGGTTCGTTTCTCTGCAAGTAATACTATTTATTATCTTTGCCATTAGGTAAAAAGTCATATATGGAAACTAAAATATTTCAGTTCAACATATCAAAACACAATTATTAAATGAAGCGAAAAACCTAAATATAAATAATATTTTATTCCGTAATAAATAAACAATACGAAAACCTTTCTTCTATTTTTGTGATTGTGAAGCCCTCAGTATCCGTAAAAAATATTTTGCCAACATATTCGATAATGCTTCATTCCATCCGATTGAAGATAAGGGACAACGATGTTTCCTTCTCCGTATCAGTCAATTATACGTCAAATTCACGACATTCCGAGTATGGCCAAAATGTTGTTCACAATCTGGGTTTTCTACACTTAGTTTTTTTGACATCTCAACATGGACGAAGAAGAATAAAGAAGTCTGGATTCTATATTCATCTTAATCTTCATCTATATTGAGATGTCAAAATATAATATGACAAGAGGAAGACCGAGAAAAACATGGCACAATCAGGTATGCCAAATACTTGAAAGTGGTCAGGTTAGGAGTCGAAACAATCGGCGGGTATGTATGAGGAGATGCATTAACGTGGAAGAGGCGAAGAATGTTTGCAAAGACAGAGTGGTGTGGCGTTCTCTTCTCTCTGCCTACCCCTACGGGTAAGCGGCGTGATGGTTAGTTATGTTTTTAGTTAAAATATAATATAAAAATAACTGCTAATTAGAGATAATCTTGATTTGTAAACTAGTATTTGGACACACTCAAAATGTTGTAAATAAATTTACTGGTCAAATTATAAGCTAAAATAAAATGAAAATCATGCTTTCAAGCATTTCTCATACATCGCTCACTCCTTTCAACAACGTCATCGTTATCTCAAAAATCGTCAATTTTCAGTTGTGCATGTTTTTGGAATGCCCAGTAAATGTACTATATCCCAGCAAAAGCGGCATATTTTTAACTAAACATTTACCCGCTACAGGGCAGAAAATGTTGTTTTCGCATTTTGAAGAAGAGGTATTGTTTAAAGAAGAGGTATTATTTTTTTAAATATGCTAAATATTTTCAAATGGAGAAAAAACAGTCAAGTTTGACCTAAAAAGATCTGTTGCACAGTAAAAAGTGGCTTGATATTTATTTTTAATACATTTCATTATATTCCTAGACATTAAAAACGTTCTCCTGAAAAATCAAGTTTTTTGAAATATGACGTTGTTGAAAGGAGTGAGCGATATGTGAATATAATGCAGGATCAAACCTCCCATACAAATGGAAAGAGTCTCTGCTTAGTAAAAGCTTTTCTCATCTCAGCATAGATGGCTTTTGTAAACTCTATCTAGTAGTTTTAAGAATTTGGGTAGTCTGGTTGTCAATCACGAGTAGAATTAATGAATCTTACAAGTGTGTAAAGTGGTTAATTAACTAAGCCTATGACGGTCGTAAGCCCTGTAAATGCTTAGACTTCCATATTCTTCTTCATCCAAGTTGAGATATTAAAAAATAACTCCTTACTGGAGAAAACCCAAATTTGTGGACAAGTATGTAAATATATAAAAAAAACGTTGTAAAAAATAGTAGTTTATATCATAAAGAGATATAATTGTGGCTGATCCATTGAAACGAGTTTTTATAGCATTAAAGCGCTACAGATAAATCCTTGCTAAAATACTTGAACATTAAAATATATTGACGAAAACGAAACGATATAAATTTACTACTGTTAAATTATTTTAATTATAAAATTAAAATTCGAGCTAGGTAATGACCTTGCAAATGATAATAAAGAAATGTTGCGATTGGTCATCGTCTCCATCTTCTAGAGAGAAATGCGAGGTGTTTATCTGTTTTAAATGTTAATAACAATTTAAAAAATCTTTAGGTTCCCCATTAACGATATGAGTGTCACAAATCAGAATTCTTCATTTTCGTTTTAGTAATAAAACCTCACTTTGGTTTCATATTTGAGTTAAAATGTTCAACTAAAAAATGAGTCTCTCGTTTGTGGCAAGAGTGTCACAATTCTTAATTCTTCATATTCGTTAAAATAATGTAAATAAACTTTAGTTTCACCTTTGAGTTAAAACGATGTTTTCAAAATGTGCGATGTATGCCTTATACTATGAAAAAACAACTGATATTCATTTTGACTCTGTTGGCATCTAATTTAGGACCTAATATCAACAATATATAATACTATAATTTACAAACACCCCGCGCACAACTCCAGGAACACATGTATTGAAATTTATGTTTATGTAAAATACTATGTATAGTATAATAATATGTATATTACATTGTATAGCATAATATCTACATACTTGTTCATGCTAGTATGTATCTGTATTTTCAGATAACCAATACTCGCTTTATAATTAAAAATGATTATATTGAATGTCGGCATGGGGTTTGATATATGCGTATGTTAATACATATTACAATTCAAGTATTTGGGAAACTACTGAATAACAAGTTGAGAGAATAATAGTCATAATTTATTGATGTTTTCAAAGTATCCATGACGATACTTTGAAAACACCATGACGAGTCGGGGGTGGACATATTGTCACCGCGTACTGTCTTTGGCCGTACTTGAGTTTCATAGGGCACTGGATCAAATTGATATAATGTTGAAATAATTGTTTATTAGATATATATTGGCAAGATGATCAGTTCATATATCAGACCAATATCAGGCCATTCATATATCAGGCCAATAATGATATGAGACGAATCACATATCGCGTTTAAATGAAAGAAGATGGAAATCTGAGCGGGGTTTAAAACCTGGTATTTGGCTAGCCAAGGTGATCACTTTATACACGTGTAACGTACACTATTCTGCCTGTTATTTCACATGCATGTAACACTAAATTTTGAATGATATTTGTATGCATTTATCTAGTAAATAACCTTCGTCTTTTATACCATATAAACTTGAATTAAATTTAAACGCAGTCCCAATTACATTACTGTGATTCGTTCAATTAGTATTAATTTATTATCTTACCTTTGTAAGATGTTATTATTAAACAAATAACTGTTAATTATACTTTATAAATTTAAAATCATTGTTTGTTGAAACATCCTATGAAATATTTATGAAATATGTTTAAAAATACTAACTTTGTGACCCTTTGTTTACTGGTTCGCCATCACTAAGTCACTGTAACTTTAGGCGTATAAATACATTGTATTTTATTCAGCATAGTCAAATGTATCAGAAAGGAGACACCGAGTGACATCATGGCACAATTTAAATAATGTTGATGCGTATACATGATAAATATATATAAAAATTAGTGTTGTTAGGAATTTGATAAAAAAGTGCAAGTTAAAAATGAAATTAAACATGTTTTTGGTTATTGAAAAATTTCAAAATGCTCTGTTTGATTCGGTCCGAAGTTGGAGATCATCAGCACCGATGTCTCCACGACAGGAGGACAGCAGCTTCCCTCATCTCGTGTACCCTTCCTTACGGGACACGGGGTTGAAGGATGCGGACCAATGGCTGCGAGGGAAGGCCATGGACGACGGGGCTGAGGGACTGTGGAGGGTTGGAGACAAGCTCTATGACTTGACGGACTTTGTCAAGAGTCACCCCGGAGGAGAGGACTGGTTAGCGTTCACAAAGGTTGGTTTTAGAAAGGAGTTTTCGATATTAATGAATCAAGAAATTTACTCTTAAAAAGCGAAGAGTTAAATATATGTATGTAAATAATTTTTATCCGCCACTATAGTGTAATGATCAGCATGCTTGGCTACCGTTCTGGAGGTTCCGAGTTTGATTCCCAGGGGGAGAGGATAAAATAAATATGAGTGATTATTTTCACAGTAATATTTATTCAATATTTCCCATGACTGGTTCCTGAAGCGGAGGGCTGATCACCTTTCCTTTATCTGTTAACGATCAATATACCACTGCGTTTGTATGATACAGCGCCCTATGCACCATTGGGGCGCGCATAAGGATTTGAGGAAGACATAATTGCAGTGGAACCCCGGAATCTGAACTGATTGATTAAGTCTGTGGCCTGATCGAATTTGTAAATGTTCGGATTAGCCGATAAATTAGTAATACAGTATGTATCACTCACTCCTTTCAAGAACGTCATAAATATAAAAACTTGATTTTGCAGGAGAACGTTTTTAAATTTAAAAAATAAAATACAATGCATTAAAAATAAATATCGAGCCACTTATTAAACTTTTTAGTGTGCAACAGATCTTTTTAGGTAAAACCTGAAGATTTTTTCTCCATTTTAAAAATATTTAGTATATAAAAAATAATTAAACTAGACCTTTTCTTCAAAATGCAAAAACAACACTTTTTGCCCTGTAGCGGGTAAGTATTAAGTTAAAAATATGCCTCTTTTGCTGGGATATCGTACATTTTCTGGGCATTTCGAAAACATGCACAATTGAAAATTGACGACTATTGATTTATGACATTCTTGAAAAGAGTGAGCGATATGTTCATAGTACGTTACACTGCAGTTTTTACGTTGTACGTGCCTTTTACATTTCAACATAATATTAAAGTACAAAAATTAGGGCATAAAGATCTATCAAATTTTTGAGTGTCTTATTAAGAAAATATGACAAGACGAATAAGACAGATAAATGAAGTTCGTCACAAATATTGCCTAATATAATATATTGAATCTAATGTATCCATCGTATTGTTTTTAGCGATCAACCTTATTAATTTATTATTTAATAAACACATTCACTATATTTTTTTAATATTTATAAATTTAATAAAATAAAAATCCGTGTACATAATAGGCAAGGCGAATTTTCTGAGGCAACTAATAAATATTATAAAAATATATATACAGTACTTGAGTAGCAAAACAGGTAAAGGTACTTTATAAACTTTTGAATAATTTTCAAATAACATTAGATTTTATATATTTATTATACGTAATAAAAAATGTGTTCTGTAGTCTTTCCTTGTTTTTCAAATATTTTACTACAATTTTTATCCGAAATCATTTCGGATTTCTTGGTATTTCGGAGTACGAAAGATCCGTTTTTCGGGGTTCTACTGTATGCGTTTTTAAGATTAATATAAAAACACATTAAAGAGATCGCTCGCATCCTGAAATACGAAGGTCAACACTTTACTATCTGACATTTGAGTTTTCTGTCGCCTCAAACGGCTTTCGACGATTGCTATCCATTTAGCTCTGGAATGTAGTCATGGATCTACGTTCTATGTATCGTACAAACCGCATTAAAAGTCTTAATCTTTATTGCCCTGAAACAGCTCTAAACAGCGCCCTGAATGTTGACGCATTGTTGTTGCTTGCTCATGGACATATGCTGACATAAAATGGTGAATATACTGCCTTATGATATCTTTATGGTATCAATTATCCCATGTAGCTTCAATTTAAAATCGGTCGTAACTATTTTGTGGATTTATTATTTTTATACATAGATAGATATATATTTACAGGGTTTTTTTTTCATGTAACGCGGTAAAACAGCCTTCCGGCACCTTTTTTCACGGAAATGTATATTTTAAAATTTTTGAAATCAATTAAACGAAACAATGTTTGTGCTTATGTTATTACAATCTTTATTTACATAATTTGTAAAAATGATAAAATAAAGTATTGTAATGAATAGTTAAATGATATGTGATTATATTTTTTTAGTAAACAGCTTGACGTGAAGTGAGTTCGGGACCTTTTTCATTTAAAAAAAGCCCTATTTGTATTATATATATAAAGGGCTTTTTTATATAAACATATATGTTTATTTATAAGTACATAAAGTAATATATTATCAAAGTAAGTTTGTATGATATTAAACAATTAACTATTGGTTGGTTATGGTAATCATTGTGGAATTTACTCATGATTGTTCGATATATATATATAACATGGAGGATATTACAGAAAAATTGTATTGAAAATTTTGACAACCGCAGAATGGGAAGATTTTTCATAAGTAGAATGTTGTAAAATGTACAAGCTGAGGTATCTCATATACTTATATAAATGCCCCATGTCATTTTTTCTTCATTTCTGTTGAGTTACGAATAAAATCTCTCAAATATCTGGATATAGACTACTAATAACCTACTTTAACTAAGAAAAAAAATTTACTGTACTTGAATATCGCTATTTCAAATCCATCGATCTCGCCGTACGGATGCTTAGTTAAGTAAATAGAGAAAATGAATATTTAATATTTCGGTGGCGAACGTCAGTGTTTAAAACGGTAGGGTATTTCTCATTTCCTTCAAGTTACAAGACCAATATTTGAATACTTTGTAAATTGACCAACGTGAAGCATGATGTATTTTAATACTTCATTGCTCAATTTGTGAATGTCGGATTCGCCTTGAATACGAATGAGTCTAGTATAAAGCTCTAGACCCTACAATTTTTTTTATGGAGCACGACTCACTTTTAAAATAAAAACACCCTTACCAAAATTCATCTTCACTCGGCTTAAAAATGTAAGAGAAAAATCTCTGTCATCCTTCATTTAATGAAATAATCTATCCCTAACGTATATTTTGAGGTTTAGGAGTTTTTTATAGGCAATTTGAGACTGTTAATATTTTTGATAAAATGTAAAATTATTCCGTGCGAATTTCAGACGTCATTCAATTCATACTTTTTTAGCCTAAATATTTGAGTATAGTAAAAATATAAAAAGAAGACAGTATAAAATAATGTCGAATCCAACGTAAATTATAGAAAAAAGGACACGAACGTAGAAATACATGCTTTAGAGTATATAAATAAAATAATGCCCTTTTTTCTTCTTCTTATAACCCTCATCCGGACCCAATGGTGCATAGCTCACTGCATCGTATCGACGCAGTGTTATCTTGATTGACAAGTGTATTAAGGCGAGGCAAATTCTGACATATAATCGTACATTTTCAACCCTTTGTACATTCTTCTTAAGTAAGTTCCCTTAAGTAATTCGAATCCAATGACACATTAGGTACTACATCAAATCGATGCTGTTGTAGGTTGATGGTTATTTATATAAAGGTAAAATGTTCAGTCCTGCACAGACCTGGTGATATTTATAAAATGAGAATGAAAATTATCGATATTTATTTTGACTCCCCTGAGAATCGAACCCAGGATGTCTAGCACTGTACTAAACACGCTTACCACCTCACTAAGCGGATAAAGTTACTTAATACGTACAAATTTTATGATTCAGTAATTTTTATTTTGTTGCCTTGCATATTTAAAAACGTTCCGCGTTGTAAAGATTACTTGAAGGTCAGCATTGATAATTATTTATATTTAATACAAGTTTTACTTGGTGAAAACCGTTATTTCTTGAAATCGATTGTGACACTTGTTTTTATGCACTCCGCATTTTTTTTAAACCGGAAATAATGCTGAAATAAGCATCGAAACACGTGTCACAATAGATTTTAAGAAAAATGGTAAAAACAAAGTAAAATTAAAAAATGAAAGATATTACCACGAAACGTATGCCGAATTAAGAAATGAAGCTATTATTTACGATGTTTTTTGTATTTTTTTCCATTAAACTGATAATTAATTTTTCTTTTAGGGCACTGACATCACGGAGGCGTTTGAAATACACCACTTTTCGAAATACCCCGAAAAACTTTTAAATAAATTTTACATCCGCGACGCCAAAACTCCTAGAAATTCTCCGTTCACTTTCAAAGATGACGGATTTTATAAAACACTAAAGTCTCGAGTGATTGAAGAATTAAAAACTATTCCCAAAGACTCCGGGAGTCGGAGCAAACGAGTTTTAGAGTCGCTAACTTTCTGCACATTTTTATTTGCGGTTATGATGATTAATGTGAACTGGTGGTATGGTAAAGTGTTCTGCTGTGTCGTGGCAGGACTATCCATGGCGTGGACGGCAGTTTGCGCACACAATTTCTTCCACAAAAAGGATAATTGGAGAATGTACATGTTCAACCTGGGCTTTATGTCGTCAGAGTGAGTTTAATTATTTAAATTATACCTTGAAAATTAAAAAAAAACAAAGGTTACTAAGAAAAATTATAAAAACAGTTTTTTAAATTTTAAAATATTATTGATTTAAGATATAAGATTTTTTTAAATTATAGATATTTAATTATTTTAAAATTAATAATTTTTTGATTTTTGTAATTAACACCACAAAGATGCACAAAAACAAAGATTACAAAGAAAATTTTTAAAGAGAATTATTATTTTTGTTAAATACTTTTTTTTCTTAATTCACATCTCTAAAATGCAAAAAAAAACAAACATTACTAAGAAAATTATTGAACACCGAAATTATTTTTTTGACAAAGGATTTAAAAAAAATATATACCTCTTATACGCACAAAAACATAGATTAAGAAACTTATTAAAGACACAGGATGATTTTTTTAAACATATAATATGATTAATAATGTTTCATATAAAAGTGTTCAAATTTTATGATCCCTTTGCTGTATTTCGTAGTGCTAATCGCAAACGGTAAAATTATTATATTTGGATTATAAAACCAGGAAAGTGATCAGAGAAAGTAACGTTACAGTTGGCAGTCTAGGATATAGTTAGAAGTTAGGTCATATTTGTATTTATTGTCAATATCACCATCCATCAAACTATTTCTATACCGTTTTCAGGTTCTGCGTAAAGTAAAATGATTGCATCAAATTTTACATTTTGTATTGTTGTTAAATTTGATGATTTAAATATTTAAAAAAAATCTAAATGTTTTTGAGTTTATTAATGTAAAAAAACGATTTTTCATTAATGGATTTGGTAATAACAATTTTTTAATTAAGTTTTACTTGGTAAATACCACTATTTCTTTAAATATATTGTTACACATATTTCAATGCATTCCGCATCATTTTCAAATTATGCAAAATACATCAAAACACGTGAAGCAATTGATTTTAAGAAATAGAGGTATATACCAAATAAACATCAAATAAAAAATAAATACAACTTGTTTCCAGAAATAATAGTTCTCTTTAAAAT
The DNA here is from genome assembly GCF_059751285.1 of Brachycentrus maculatus. NCBI lineage: Eukaryota > Metazoa > Arthropoda > Insecta > Trichoptera > Brachycentridae > Brachycentrus > Brachycentrus maculatus. The sequence goes on along the minus strand of NW_028280984.1, from coordinate 164,172 downwards.
GCAAAAATAAATGAGTTTGTATTTTTACCTGTTAATGAGAACATCTGAAGTTCTCAAAACTTGTCGTGTTTACATAAATAAACAAAAAAGTGTTTAATTTGTGTATTAAAACATCATTTTATTCCCCAAACTTAGTGCCATGTCGACATATAATGTTATTTTTATCACTCAGTTTTTATCGGATTAATTAACGAAAATGTGATTGAGATTAAATTAAAGTTTCCAGTGAACTTAATTTGTAGCCGCGCGAAGTAAATGGAAGCAATTTGTTGTTCATTTTATTGAAAAACTTTGATTTCCTTTTCTCGCAGCACTGAGGTAACTAATTTAGGGTTAAATGGTTCGCGGTTGTAGCTAGGAGAGGGGCAAAGTGCAGTAGTTAGGGTTAGGAAGTAGCGAGCTCCAGGGAACCAGTTCTAGTAATGGAATGACCACTTCGGTTGATTACGCTTGCAAGTTGCAAGTCCTGTACATAAGGTTTAGTAAACATACGTGTGCAAGCCCGAAACGAATATGTTTAGAAGAGTCAATTACAAATTCATGTAGACATATGTAAGGTATGTCATGCTTTAAAAAAATATATGTAAATATATATATATATATATATATATATATATATATATATATATATATATATATATATATATATATATATATATATATATATATATATATATATATATATATATATATATATATATATATATATAAATAAAATGTTCTTTATTTGTTATAAGTTGAAATCCTTCACTGATTTTTAGAGTCTACTAAATTGTATTTTATTGTTAATTTTTTTTGCGAAAATTGTTTCGAATTGTTATGGCATTAACAATAAAATACAATTTAGTAGACTAAAAAAATCAGTGTTTGATTTCTACTTTCAAAATATAAATTAAAATGGAGTTCTACAAATTAAACGCTATAATATATCTATAAATAAAAAAATCATCCTTCATAGCAATGATTTAAAAAAAAAATTGTCGTAAAAGTGTCGTAAAAATTGCATTTTGTCTAGCTCACTATCTGACAAACAAATCAATAAGTGGCTTCTTGGCACAGGTAGGCAGAGAGAACGCCATAGTAATCTTTCTTAAAATAATTTTCGCCTCTTTCACATTCATGCGAATGTTACGTATTGTGTCTAAATACTCTTTTATCACGTTTTTGATAATGTGGCCTTCGTTTGTAAGTGGGTGTTTTTGGACCAACCTACTACACTTGGTCAATAATTCTGATTTTATATCAAAATATTTCAGACAAAGAAAGAGTAGCTGTTCAATAATACAATACAAATTACAATGTATTCATATTTGTGTTCTTATATTTACCTAAGGCATAATATTTTAATTTTTATAATAATATTTAGATAATTTCCTATATGTACTTGAGCAAATTACTTTTAGTACGATAGAGAATACATTGATACTGGAAATTATGTACATAAGTATACATACCCACCGTTTATTTCGAGTCCTAATCTAATAATCACTATACATATATATAGTTGATCATGCTAAAATTTCTTTGGTCCTTCCCTGCTTCCATTATCACCCACGTTCACCTCACAAATTTGTTTTACTATTCATACGAATACCGTACAACGGGGCTACTTGAACATTGAAGTGTTACTTGAGCCTAGTACAAAAAAGTTTTAAATCTGTATTTGGTCTACAATCATGAACGTATCGTGACAATAAGTGTCACCTGTCAGGGAAACAATGAATCATGTCGATACGTTCATTATTGTAGACCAAAACAGATTATTTTTTTTTGTACTGGGTTCAAGTAACACATCAAAGTTCATGTAGCCCCGTTCTACGGTAGTAAAATAAATAAATTGTCAAATAGTTTTTAAATATCAAATCCTAGTAAAGTTATTTCGGAAGAAATTCCTCTTCGAATTATTCCTTTCTCTATCGTAATATAATAAAATTTTTTCAAAGAATTTGTTTGTGTCTGTCTCAGTAAAAGCACAGAAAAACTTTTAATTTTACGCCATAAATTCAATGACAAAGCTTTCAGAGATTACCTGAAGAGAATAAACATGATTATCTAGATTTAGAATTGTGTAAGAAGGTGTTAGATAGTTCAAGTCAAATAATTTACACTAGGTCTTACCTTACTCCAGAGAATTGTAATTTATTATTTTGTTCACCTGAGAAAATATTTTTAAATCGTATTCTTCATGTTAAGCTTTTCAAAGCAAAAAATCTCTTTTATAAAAACGCTTATAATAATGTAAGTATGTGTTATGTCCGCCTCTGTAGTGTAATGATCAGCGCGTTCGGCTACCGTACCGTAGGTCCCGGGCTCGATTCAAATGGGGGGTTCAGATAAATACATAAAAGTGATTTTTTTGCTCTAATATTTTTTCAATATCACCCTGGACTGATACCTGAAGCAGAAGGCGGATCACCTTTCCTTCAAGTGATAACGCTCAGGATAACACTGCGTTTATATGATGCAGTGCCCTATGCACCATACATATATTGGGAATACCCCCTCAGATACATGGAACAGATCAATATCCGGCGTGATATTGTTCAGCATAGCGGTAGCTTTTGCTACAGGCATATCCATCGGCAGATTGGTCCTGTATGTAGGAATATAAAACAATATATGCCGACGCAACAGTCGATAAAAATGCGTAATCAAATACACATTTCTTCTAGTTTCTAAACTATTTCAGGCAAGCATACCCCGAAAAAACTCGGTTGGGTAGAGCTAAGGATAATACCCGTAGGGTGCTTGTGCACTACACAAAATTTTACTGTCCGGCAGTCCGATTTTTTTTTCAAATAAAAGCGACTTCGACAGTTTAGCGTGATCGAGTTCATGCGCACCGTGATCGCGCACCGATCCGGAGAAAGACGGACAAGTGCACAAGCCAATCATCCGTTTTTTCATGGTAACCGGACTACCGGACAGTAAAATTCCGTGTAGTACACAAGCGCTCGTACTCTCTCATATAGATATACCTCAGAAACTTCTTTTGGACTTTCTCTACCATAAGAGAGTATTTACGCTCATTTTGCACGCAGATGTACAGATTAATCACTACTTATTTTTACAAAAAATATTCATTATAATATTTAAAAAATGCTCATTTTTTACAGTGAATGGCGAGTTTGGACTTTTTCTACCATAAGAGGGTATTAAAGCTCATTTCGCACGCAGATGTACAGATTTATCACTACTTATTACTATTTATACAAAAAATATTCATTATAATATTTAAAAAATGCTCATTTTTTTAACAGTGAATGGCGAGTTTGGACTTTCTCTACCATAAGAGAGTATTTAAGCTCATTTTGCACGCAGATGTACAGATTTATCACTACTTATTTGTACAAAAAATATTAATATTAATATTTATAAAATGCTCATTTTTTACAGTGAATGGCGAGTCACACATGTGCTTTCTCATCACCTGTACCCTAACACATTAATGGATTTTGAGATCAGCACTCTAGAACCATTTCTTCAATACTTGCCTAGGAAAGATAAATCATACTTTTGGAGATATTCTCCGTACATTTCATTGATTGCGATTTATATTTTGTTTACTGAAGTACAAGGCATAAAAAGGTGAGTCAAAAAAACATAAAATTGCATAAAAAATATTATAATCGGATACCGTGGCGCTGTTAGGCAGACCCTTGACACCGAAATTGGTGTCATGTCTTCTTCTTCTTTAAACCCTTATCCGCACCCGATGGTGCAAAGGGTACTGCATCATAAGAAAAAGTAAATCATAATAAATAAAAAAAAACACAAACAATAAATTAAGTTTATACATAAAATGTAACTTTGTTTTAAAAATCAATAAAAATATTTTATTCTAGCTTTATTATAAAGTCAACCGGTAGTCTTAATAATTAAGTAAATAAAAAATATTTATAGTTATTTTAAAACAAAGTTACATTTTAATTATAAAATGGAAATTCACAAAGTTAGTGCTTCATATATTAATTATAATAAATTAAGTTTTAATTATTTAGAAATATATTGCATTTTCGATTCATTGGTTATTGTTGTAATGTCAGTAGTACCTACCTATATATTTCCTGTGTACAACTGAATGATGTAAACATGAATTATTTCAGGAGTTTGGATACGATAATATATTTTTTTACCATTTGCCGTCAAAAATTAAAGCTAGAAAGAAATATAAACCGAGAAAAAGTAACGAATACCATCCCAATCGGGTGGTCGAAAAAATAACAGTTACCATTATTCATACCTCTAGGACAAAGCGACTGTAATTTACCAGAAATTTTAAATTTTACAGAAAGTGAAAGAATCTGGTAAATCTCTTGTTCTGTATGAACTGTCTTTACGGTGCCAAAGTTTTAACGATTGTAAAATTTTTAATGCGGAGTATCTCATGTCTATAGTATTTTTTTGAATTTTGCGACGCTTTTAATTATTACATGTCCTGTTATAACTAGATGCCAAAGAAAAAAAATACATTAATAAGTCTTTGGGAATTCCAACTGAATAATTTTAATGCGTTCCTAATATTTGACAAGCTTTTACTGCCAGGAATAATACACAAATTTGAAAATCCTTCATCAATTTCACAATTATGTAACGACACGAAAATATTTATGAACGTTTTGAATTAGGTGATGTTTTTAGACTTGAAATTCAAATCCACAAAAAATGTGCTTTTGCTTCAATTGTATAAATTATTGATATTTAGTTTATTACACTCGATAGGTATTAGTAAACGTAACTAAATAAATAAAAATGTTTTCTATGATTTTTCGCATAGTATGTTTTCTGAGCTACGGGTTTTTTTTTTAACGAAAAATGTATTTACAATATTTTGAGAATATCGAAATCCTTGCTAACAAATCTGTGTTTCTACACTTAGAAGGCAGATTACACAAATCAGCCATAGATGCCGAGAACTCACATATGAAAGAACGTGTCAATTATAGGACATACATCGCTCACTCCTTTCAAGAACGTCATAAATCAAAAATCGTCAATTTTTAGTTATGCATGTTTTCGGAATGCCCAGAAAATGTACTATATCCTAGCAAAAGAGGCATATTTATAACTTAATATTTACCCGCTACAGGGCAGAAGGTGTTGTTTTTGCATTTTTAAGAAAATGTATTTTTTAATTTTTTTAAATAAAGTAGTTATTTTTCAAATGAAGCAAAAACCTTCAGGTTTAACCTAAAAATATCTGTTGCACAGAAAAAAGTTCAATAAGTGGCTTGATATTTATTTTTAATAAATTGTATTATATTTCTAAACTTTAATAACGTTCTCCTGAAAAATCAAGTTTTTTGATTTATGACGTTCTTGAAAGGAGTGAGTGACATATAAACAAGAACCAAAATTTTGAGTAGTGTGGTTATCAATCATGGGTGGAATAATGAATGTTATACTTGATCGTAAACCCATCAAAAACATACCCAGACTTTTTTTCGTATTTTTCGAGGTATCAATAAAATCGTATATCTTTACTACTTAATAGAAAATTTATCTTAAAGGAATGCATTTGTTACGGTTTTTTGTACATGGGTCTTCAGCGATTCGGTTTTTAATTTGAATTAATCGAATGAATTTACTGGGTGGAATGATTAATTTAAATAAATAATGGTAGAAATTAAGGGGTGAGATTCCATTCATTTTATTTTTCGCAAGGACTTTCGATGAACTGGTCCAATTTAACTCTTAATATATTTATACAATGTAACCAATATACTATTAATGAATACAAATAGTCCCATCTTTCGCGGCAAAAGCAATTTCTCCACAGGTGTTTGATCTTTATATTATCCTGTTTATTTACATACAAACGTAGCACTTATAGGTATAGTTTTATCATTGTAACTTTGCTATGAAATACATAGTTTATTACAAAAGTGCATTAGATTATTCAGATAAATAATGCAAATGTTGACATAGAACCATGAGACCTTCTTACATTTAAATTATCTGGAAAGTCGTTATGTAAACTTTAAAGTACTTTGAATCCGTTTTAACTTTCTATTTTTGATGTAAAATATATTTCGCTGCAAAAAATACAAAGCAGAATGATGATAATTTACTATGGCATAAATACGGTTAAAATTTGACGCTTCATGACTGAATTACATTATTTGGTTTTATTTTGGACAAACCAGTATGTGCCTAAAAAGAGTATAAGGTTTAAATGTGTCTCAACTTGATATGAAACCATATCTTTTTTCCTTTATATGAAAGAAGATAGAGGTTTGAGCATCCCATGGCTTACGACCTGGCATTTGATTGCCTTATCGATCAGTTTATACACTTGTGTAACGTTCACCATTCTGACAATAATTGAACATCACAATCAACATTCAGACCAATTGAAAATAAATACTTCTGGAATTCATCTTGCATTTGGCATGAATCGAACCCGTGACGCCAGTTTCGGAGTTGAACGTCTACTCAACTACGCTACAGCACCTGTGGGGTTAAATTTTGCCTGTATTATAGAAGTAATACTTACTTAATACGTGTTTTATTGAATTTTAAAAAAAAATTCTCACACTAATAAACTTTTGAAAATAGTGTAATCGTAATTTTTAAAATATTTTTTCGATCAGTTGATTCATACGTACTATTTTGAACGTGTCTTGTTTTTCTATTTAACTTAGCAAATAATACATTCTAGGCTTTATTAATCTTGACCCTTTGATTTTATCTTCTTTCTAACATCGTTTTTTTTAGGTCTTAGTGAAAAAATCCTTTGTAGGGTAAAATCCGGGAATTATAAAAAAGCATACACTCAAAATATTGTTAAGGTCCAAGGTGTTTTACTTTGGTCCACTACTTGACCACCCTTCTTCAAATTTGATTGAACTTGAAAGAGTAAAGTCACACTTTATAAAAGCAAAAATTATTTATGATCATTTAATTTAAATGTCCACCTCCGTGGTGTAATGGTCAGCGTGTTTAGCTACCGTGCTGGAAATCCCGGGTTCGATTCCCAGGGGGGGGGAAAATAAATATTAGCGATTTTACACTGTAATATTTATTAAATATTACCCTGGACTGGTTCCTGAAGCGCAAGAGTGATCACCTTACCTTCATGGAAGTAATGATCAAGATAACACTGGGTTAATTCGATTCAGTGCCCTATGCACCATTGGGTGCGGATAGGGTTATAAGTAAGTAAATAATTAAAATGCGATATGAGTAGAAAATCGTTTGAGTGGACAATTTTTTTCGAATCACGATTTTTACTGATTTCGTTAAAGATTTAGAAAATATTTTATGAATTATATTTGTGGTACACGCTATAAAAAAATATGAATTGGTGTAATAAAATACTTTTTTTAAATTTAAGTTTTACTTGGTAAATACCACTATTTCTTAAAATCTACTGTGACACGTATTTCGATGCATTTTAGATTTTACCACAAAGTGACTGCCGAATCAATTAATGAATAAATAAAAGTTATCGTGATTTATCACATATCGCTCACTCCTTTCAAGAACGTCATAAATCAAAAAACTTGATATTTCAGGAGAACGTTTTTAAAGTTCATACATAAAATACAATGTATTCAAAATAAATATCAAGCCACTTATTTAACTTTTTACTGTGCAACAGATCTTTTGAGGTAAAACCTGAATATTTTTTCTCCATTCGAAAAATATTTAGCATATTTAAAAAAATAATTAAACAATACCTTTTCTTCAAAATGCTAAAATAACACTTTCTGCCCTGTAGCGGGTAAATATTAAGTTAAAAATATGCCGCTTTTGCTGGGATATAGTACATTTTCTGGGCATTACGAAAACATGCACAACTCAAAATTGACGATTTTTGATTTATGACGTTCTTGAAAGGATTGAGCGATATTTCACTCAGATCACGTTGTAATTGCATAAAGAAAGTTCACTTTATGACAAACATCATTAACATTTCCTAAAAGTGAAAACGTTTTTCTTTATTTACAAAAAAAAACATTTTTATTTTTATTTTGAACTTTCTGTACACGGCAGTGCATGTCTGCGGCTCAATCTGATTAAATGAAATAGAAATCAAGTAGACAGTACTCATTTCTAATACATTTGATTTCACAATGTTTGTGAAGCTATGAAAATATTTCAAATCTCTGAAACAGCAATGCAATCGAAGACAATAAAAAAGCGACAAGCGTCAAGAAGTCCGTTTTTTGTCATGATCAATATTAAGTTTCGCGTGTATTACTGTTACAATCAACAAACGGCGCTGCCATTGCGTCAAACAATCTGTTTCGATGTGTCACAGGTACTGTAAAAAAACACGTGTGATAAAATTTCGAAGGAATCGGTTGATATAGGAGAATTGAGGTTTTGAGCAAATAAATATTTAAATTTTAACGTTCAATGATAATTTGTATGTAATGCCTAAAAGGAAAAAAATGTGGTTTACTTGATACTTCTATATAATTACATATGAATAGTATTTAATGACTTAGAGGAAAAAAAAACGTAATATATTCTAAACCATAAAATACTACTTTTTTCCTTATCCATTAGAAAAATTTAATAAATAATTTTGTTTTGTTTTTAAATGAATAACACGCAAAGCCCCTACTTTAAGAGGCTTGTCTGCAGTAGGATCGTAATGAAAGGGAAAGGAAATGTGAAAATACATTACAAAAACTCAAACCAATTGAAAAAACCTGCCTTGAATTCATTTTGAAATTGGCGGGAATCGAACCCGCGACGCCAGTTTCGCAGTCAAGCGTCTACCCAACTACGCCACGGCGCCTGTCAAATTGGCCACTTGAATTATTTTTTCTTTTTCTTTTCTCTCTTTCTTTCAGTAGTGAAATTAATTTTAATTATTGTTATTTAACAAAAATAATAAAACACTTGTATTTTAACACTTAATAACTTTAATTTCATTACCCATGACTAGTTTCGAAAACTAACAGATGTTTTCATTTACAGGTGAAAAGTAAAACTAACGAGCAAAATATGTTTATGTAGGTATATATTATATAGAGGTTGATAGGGTAATAAATAGAGGGGTTTAAGAAACGGGAATTTTTGTAAAAGAAAATATACACAATAATGGTGACGTTTTTTCTCTATAATCTTTATATACATATATAGGTACCTTAATATTTTTTGCTAATTAGTTTTACTTTTAACCTATAGATGAAAACATTTGTTAGTTTTCGAAACTAGTCGTGTGTGATGAAATAAATCTCATTAAGTGGTATAATTCAGGTATTTTATTTTAAAAAATCAACATGTCGTTCCACAAAGTTAATGCCGAATCATTATATCGTAGTCGTACAGGAGAAAATGACCAACTACCAAAACGTAAAATGTTCAGGACGGCCATTTAAGTCACTTTTGCTTGGCAACAAAATAAACATCAATGCAGTTAATCATTTTTACCAAGTCAATATATTATACATACAAGTTTAAAATCCTTTGGGATGTTTTCAGGGCAATATTAAGCTAGTAAGATATCAAATAGTCAATAATCACGGTTTTCTAAAAAAAAAATGCACTTGGTCACTTTCTCCTGTATGACTACGATATAATAAAATTAATTTTATACTAATCGTTTTTTTTAATATCGTTTTTTATAATCGTTTTTTAGAATAATAAGACTCTTGAAGACGAGTGACAAATTCGGCAGAAGGGGCATTAGACTGGAGTACCTAGTTCCTTTCACAGTACCGATGGCCATGAAGTTATTTTCCAATGCCGGATTACTAGAAATAATTCCGGCGTGGCTTGCGGTCGTCTGTACCTCAAGTATTGTCTTTGCCATCATCGGTCTGAACGCTGCGCACCACCATCCGGACATATTCCACGACGGAGATGCACCTCCGTAAGTACATTTGTTTTTTTAGCGTTTAAAGCATCCCAAACTTTTTTAGTCTGGCGCCTTCCTACCAAAATTTATCGTCAAAGGGGATAATAAAATCGCCAGAACGTCGCATCACAGAAAGAGGAAAGGAATAAAAATATACATCTTACTTCTTAGCACTTCTATCTGTCTTTTTGGGCTTCTTATGTCTTGTAAAAGTCTTCCAGAACGCGAACAGGGGGGCATTATCGCCTACTTTAAGAAACACACGTCTATAGGTAACAATATATGAATTCGTTAGTTTGATTTGAAGTAGTCCTTTTTCACAAGTATCATACCAAAATTAAATGTTCACTTGTTTGACGTGCTCACAAAATCAACTTAATGTATACTTATAAGTACCTATTTTATATTATTTATGGGAATATCAATGGTATGTTTATGATTTAACATATGTACTTTAATTCAAATAAATTATAAATATATTATTTAACATCTCAACTATGACGGTCGTAAGTCCCGTAAATGCCCAGACCTCCATATTCTTCTTCATCTTCTTCATCAAAATAATGTGTCGGGCTGTGGTTCAGTGGTTAGTGTCGCGGACTCTTAAGTTAGAGTTTCTCGGTTCGAACCCACTCTACCACAATTCGATACCTATTTCTAATAATGAGCCGCTTAGGCTCACACAAATAGTATTTGATTGAAATATTTGTGTAAATAATAAAAACACAAATATATCTCTTTTTATAAAAAAGTATGTATATTTTAATAGGTGACGCGTTTCGTCTTCTTAGGACATTATCAAACACTGCTTTCAAAACACTGCTACAAAAGCAGTGTTTGATAATGTCATAAGATGGTGAAACGCGTCACGTATTAAAATATACATACTTAAATAAATGTAAAATTCAATCCAACAAAAACCGTGTTTTATTTTGGATATATTACCCAACAAATCCATATTCTTCTTCATCTTTGATGAGATGTCAAAAAATAATATGAAAATAACTCCTGTAATTGAAGATAATCCAGATTTTGTGAACTAGTATTTGCACACACTCAAAATGTTGTTAATAAATTATCAATAAACAAATTCTTCTTCTCTTAACCCTTATCCGCACCCCAATGGTGCATAGGACACTGCATCGTATAGAAGCAGTGTATCTTGATCGTTAAATATACGAAGGAAAGGTGATCAGCCTTCTGCTTCAGGTACCAGTCCAGGGTCATATTAAATAAATATTGTACTGAAAAAATCACTAATATTTATTTTGACCCTCTTGGGAATCGAACCCAGGACCTCCAACACGGTGGCCTAGCGCGCTAACCACTACACTATGGAGGCGGAATAAATTAATCAGCGTTAAAATAATGTTTGCAGAAAGGACACAGACTGGGGGATTTTCCAGTTGGTGTCCGTGATGGACCGCAGGGATATCAACTGGAGCCACTTCCTCGTCATGACCAACTTCGGCGACCACATTCTGCACCACCTGTTCCCCACGCTGGACCACGAGATGCTGCCCCGGCTGTACCCCGTAGTGGAGAAGACGTGCAACGAGTTCAAGGCCGAGCTGATGATATCCACCCAAGCGGACCTCGTCGTGGGCCAGTTGAAGCAGTTGGCCAGAACTGCGCCCAAAGGCATACAGTAAAACAATAAAAAATACTTGTTTTGTACAAAAATGTAAGATAACTCTAGGCCTTGCACACTCTTTACTCTAACACAATTCACTAATACAACACACCACACCACACGCCACATCAGGCAAACACATTTTATTTTGAGTTTAATAGTATTTTCACTCTTTCTTGTTGATATATATGTTATTTATTGTTGCATAAAATGTGAAATCAGTAATTGGCCTCATTATCGGCTCCTTAAATTGTATATTTATATAAATATAAATATATATATATATATATATATATATATATATATATATATATATATATATATATATATATATATATATATATATATATATATATATATATATATATATATATATATATATATATATATATATATTATATATATGTATATATATATATATATATATATATATATATATATATATATATATATATATATATATATATATATATATATATATATATATATATATATATATATATATATATATATATATATATATATATATATATATATATATATATATATATATATATATATATATATATATATATATATATATATATATATATATATATATATATATATATATATATATATATATATATATATATATATATATATATATATATATTTATATATATATTTTTTTTAATGGCTGTTGATTTCCAATAAATGAATAAATAAACGTTAGTATATAATCACTCACCGAGATTTCTGTCTGCCGGTTTTGAGAGGTACCTGTCTCTTCGTCAGGACAATTACTACATCAGAATGCAAACAATACCACACGCCTCCGACAAAGCACTATTCACACACTTTAAAACATTCTCTTCTACCCCTTATCCGCACCCAATGGTGCATAGGGCACTGCATCATACAAAGGCAGTATTATCTTGATCATTAACTAATGAAGGAAAGGTGATCAGCCCTCTGCTTCTGGTACTTACTAGTCCAGGGTTATATTGAATAAATATTGGAGTGAAAAAATCACTTGTATTTATTCGACCTCTGCTGGGAATCGAACCTGGGACCTGCAGAACGGTAGCTGAGAGTGCTGACCATTATAAATATACAAAATGTTAATCGCATGCGTTTTTGGTCGAATCGAAGACCAACATGCACTAAGGATTGCAGAGCAACATGCACTAATACAACGATAATACAACATCATGAAAATAATACTGAAAAAGAGGCAGATACGTCTCAAAACAGGTAGATAAAAATCTCGGTGGGTGGTTATGTACTGACATTACTTACATTTTTTATAAAAAAAGGATAAATTACTAACAATTAAGTAAATGGCTGTACATATAAAAACTATTGATTATGTTGAAGAAAAAAATCTAGGCCAACGAGCTCTTTTGGAAGACTATAAACATGTAAAAAATATGTTCGTAAGAATTAAATGGCTTTAAATAATATTTAAAAAAGTATTCAAAAGATGTAAATTGTGCAAATAAAAAAATACTCTTCTTTTGCACTGAAATATTAGGTACTTTGAGTGAGGAAAAATCAAGACAACGATCAAAAGGTACGATAATTTTCGTGTTTCTTAAAATTTCCCAATTTACTTTAAATTTTACATTTATAAAAATAGAATTTAGATCTAGCCCACTATGTATGGTAGAAGTGAAAATATGTTAATTAAATCATTGGTTAGGAATGGAATGTTGTACTCCTTTATATTATAAAACAACACGATAAATAAAGAAATATCCAAATAAAGAAAATGAAATTTGTTTAAGTTTGGTCAATTATTGAATTTGTAATACTCTATTTATCACTCATCATTCATTTTGTGTAATACGGTAGATTTTTCACAAAGTGTACGATGAATAAAAAGGAGAATGTTACATTACCATACCACAAAGTAATTAATTATTTAAAAATTCAAACTAAATTAAATGTGTATAATATCAGGGTATCATCGAAAAGCATTGGTTTTTATTCGCAAAATTTAGTAAAACGGTTTGAAAACCAGAATAAAATTAACATGAATAGTTAATTCTCCTATTAATAACAACAACAATAAAACAATTTAAAAAATTCAAACACATTTAAGACGGTAAATGATTTTACAAAGTGGTTGACGGCTTAATATTTTTGAAACTCCCTTACGAGGTAATTCTAAATTTGAAACTTGAATTTATATTGCAGTGATACGTTCAGAGTCGTTGATCGAAGTATACAGTAAGAAAGGCATTTAAAAAAAATTACAGACTAAAAAACTTACTATGACTCAAGTGATAAAAATCAAATAACGAGTGCATATTGTCATGATAGGTTTTTACTGGAAAATTATTTATTCAAAACAGAGAAAAAATAAATTTATACAGGAACAAAAAACTCGATACGTTAATAGTAACCTATGGTTTATTATTGCTTCTCAGTGATCATTATCAATTTTCCAAAGACTATTTTTTGTTCTTTACCTCTTGTCAATGCCTGAAATACTAGAGGCTAATTGGTAAGTCAATCTTGAATTGATAGATAGTTAAGTTAAGAACTTATTTTTTCCGAACCTTAAAAAAATATTGGGGTTTTATATACCAAAATACTATCTTTGGTATTCATTAAATCAGCCCTTGACGGTAAATGCATAAAATTTTCATTTCTATTTCAACAAACATATTATTGCTTGATATATTGTATAAAACACTTCGATTCTTCTTCGATTCTTTAGGTAAACAAATTTAAATTAATTTTTCAATCCGATGCGATCTCTTGCGACAAATGTGGGAAAAACAATCTGTGATAGATGTTCGAATGGTAACAACAGGAATAAATGCAAGGCTGAGATAAGCATTATCCATAACATTAAGAAAGGTGTGTTGAGATGGTTTGAGTATGTGAATCGCTTGGGAGTAGAAAAAAAAGTAAAACGAATTTATGAGGCTAATGTGGTTGGTAATGAAAATAGAAAAAGACTGAAGAAAATTTGGGGTGATCAAGTATTTAAATTTCTTGAAAGTGGTCAGGTCAATATTTCATACTTTCTGCCATATCGTCATACATATTATATATTTTTGTACATTTGCTTGCAAACAATAAAAACAAGATTGTTTGCATGCTGTGATAGTGATTGTCCTGACGAAGGGGCGGGTACGTCTCGAAACCGGTAGACATAATAATATCGGTGAGTGGTTATGTACTAATATTACTAACATTTTCATAAAAAAATAATAAGTAAAAATGATTAACCACAAAGTAAATGCTTTAAATATTAATATATTGAGAAAATTAAAATGTCGTGAATAAATTAAAAATAAATTGGACATACTTGAAATGTTGTGAGTGAATAAAAAAAATGGTTTTGGTTTCTAGGTTACGGATTTGCTTGGTTTCCAATACCATGTATATCCCATCCCGTATATATATATTTTTGTATAACAATTCGAGAAAATAAATATTTCGATTGTTTTCAAACATATGAATAAATTTCGTATTCATGAGAGGGAAAATAACTTTATATTTTACCAGAAGAGTCTAGATACCTATGGCTCATAGTGGTTCCAGACACTGCTGAAGTGAAACAAACTCGCCCGAGAGATTTTCCCTAAGTAGGGGCTATTGGTTCTATTGAAATGAGGACTTAAGTAGAGTAGAAAGGTAGTAAGGAGAGAAGAAAACTTTCCCGTTATTACGGAACATTATCCTCTCGCTAGAGCAACTACACATTTTATACAGCGTAGTCATTGCAAAGTTTTGTAATATTTTCTGCAAAAGGATTTGAAAAAAATCTAATTTAATGGCTAATAATACTCAAGTGGTAAAACATAAAATGAAATGCCGAAACAATAAATAACATATGAAGAAGAATGAAAAGTATTTAGACAAACTCAAAATGTTGTTAATCAAGAGTTAGTTAATAGATAGTTAGTTATCAAATAGGTAATAATCATTAATTAAATAACCTATAACGTTAGTCCTGATGTATGGAAGCGAGGCATGGAGTTAGCAAAAAAAAGATGAAAGTAGAATAAAAGCAGTCGATTTGCGATCTCTCGGATAAATATGCGCAAAACGACGTATGACAGATGTTTGAATGGTAAAAAAAATGGATCAAATGCATGCCTAAGATAAGCATTATCGATAAAATTAAAAACATGTGTTGAGATGGTTTGGGCGTGTGTTTCAAATGATTGAAGAATGAGCATAGCGCTTTTATATCATGTCTTGAATGTTTTCGCAGATACCTTGTGGCACATTTTTTAAACTTTATAAAATAAAAGAACTTTGTTTTAACCACTTTTTATTGGTACACTTTATCCAATCAGTTTCAATAAGAGCCTTGTCATAAACCCTGATGATGACAAGGTTCTTGTTGAAACCGGTTGGATAAATTGAACCAAAAAAGTGGTTTAAAAATTGTGTTTTATGTTATAAACTTTTATATCATCTTTATCCTATATATTTATATAATTTTTTTTATCTTCTTTTTCTTCTGATCCTTATCCGTACCTAATTATGCATAAGGATATAAAAAATATTGCATTCTATCGACGTAGTTTTATCTAGATCGTTAATTACATGACAGCAAGGTGCTCAATCATGCACTTCAGGTACCTGCGTGGGGTGATATCAAATAAATATTTCAGTGAAAAATCAACTATATTTATTCTTTTGAGCTCCAAGGAATTGAATCTACGACCTCCGGTACAGTAGCCAACGCGCTATCTTGTACACTATAAAGTTGAACATTTAGAGTAAGAGTTGACCATTAAATATTATCTGGTGAACCAAAAAAAAAAAAACAAAAAAAAAAAAAAAAAAGACTTTGATTATGGTTTTATTGATTATGGATTCATCAATAATTTACATGTCCTGAAATAGGTGAATTTCTAATGGACGAATGGAAAAACCGCAATATATGTACAAAACAAATGTTACCTGAGAAAGCTTCTAGCCGCCCACCTCCCCTAGAAAGATCAGTAAATAGATGATGAGACAGCTGACAATCAACGCCAAAGGAAATAGTTTAGTTACAGACCTTGCGGACTAAATAAATAATGTGAAGAAGGTATTAATAATCATTAATGTAATATACTCCATAGTAGGTTTTGGCTGAGTGAGGTGGAAAAGGACTCGTTTGTTGTTAATGAGAGACGTAGAAGATGCTTGAAAAATATATGCCAATACTGTCCATTAGAGTGGGCCGATGACGTTTTTTGCGAATTTAGCAATAAAAGCGGTCTAAAAAGTTGCATTTTGGATTGCATATAACGAGAAAAATATTTAAAAAAATATTCGATACTACTTTTGGCCCTCAACCAGAGCTCAAAGTTTTCGGAAAAGCCATTTTTTTACGCTTTACCAGCTGCCATTTCGTAATTTATTAATATAGACAGTCTAATTAAATGTTACGATGTGTAATATATTTTACTTAAATAGCACATAAAGGCAAAAGTTACACTTTACGTTGTTATAAATAGGTAGCGTTGTTTTAGTATGTCTTTATATCCATCAGTTTTCGGCCGGCGCGCGGCGCTCTAAGGAATCGGTTGCGCTGTCCGTAATTTTCTTTAGATCCCTGTACTTTAAAAACGAGTTAGATTTTAAAATATTTTATAATTTAGGTTACAAATTATCTTAAAAAACGATTAAAGTTATTTTAAATACATTATTATGTTAATTAAAACCGAAATGAGTTCATCTAAACCCTGTATAAAATAGTACTAGATTTTGGTTTTTAGCCTCTTTTATTTTTGGAATTTTTCTCGAACCGGTTTCAAAAAGAACTTTGTTATTTTCAGGGATAGACATATACATGTATATTCCAGAAGACAACAAGGTTTTGTCGAAAACAGTTAGAGAAAAGTATCAATGGATGTGGTAAAAAACCAAGTTCTAGTTTTATTTTATACAGTTTTATAAAATGTGCCACAAAATATCTGCCAAAAATATTCAAGAAATAAGTTTAACCCGCTATTAACATAGACATAGTAAGGTAGTTTGTCCCATATTTGACGTACCATCAGGTCAAATCGTAGAAACGGTATAAAAATGATGATAGGCACTATTGACTTAAAATAATCTTCAAAAATTCATCGGAAAAACAGCCGAACTTCAAAAATAAATCGAAAAATTATCGCATATCAAAACAAGGTTACAACACCTTTGTTTAAGTGAAAATGTAATAAATATTTACAGGAAACTACAGAATCAGTAAGTTCTAAATCATTCCCTGAACCTTCATCGTCCAAGAGGAAAACTTTACAACTATAACAAGTGTGTGTAAACGATTTGGTTTTTCCGACCGATGGGCTGCAACTTTGACTTTTGTTGTTCTAAAAAACTACAAGCCATACTACACTAATATGATTTTTACTTATGATTTTTACTGTACCTGTAAACCTACTACATACTCTAAGCTGGGACCATCTGTGTCAATCTATTACTATTGAACATTGTTAACCTGAAATCGTGAAACCTGAAAAAACCAACAACCTAGAAAAATGGCACACTCTCGATAACTGACAACTCTTTATTTTAAAATACACAAATAATTGTCAAAGTTTACGCTTCAGTGTGGTTAATTGTAATAAGAAAACGATAGGATAGTGCAAATTATGTAATTGAAATAATAAGTTTATCCGGAACTTTGGGGATGATTTAAACTCAAAAAAGATCCTGTCCTGTTCACCCTATAAACTCAGTTTCAACATTGTTATTGGATACCAGAAGCCATATCGGGACCTTAATTTGAGAAGAATCATCGAAACTCGGAAGAAGACAGATGCAAACCTTAAGGTTATTTAAGTTACCGAAGCTCAATTTTCAAGCTACCAACAACATAGAAATAATTATTAGGGCTAAATCATAAGTTACACAACCACCAATCTTAATTGAAATATCGGACAGCTTTTAAGAGATGATTTTGATAAATCGAAGATCAGTTTTTACTGTATCCTCCATCCCTTGTCACATGTAGGCCTTGTGGAACGCTGCGTTAAAATGGTGAAAGAAGCCTCGATAACAGTAACTGGCCAGAAAGCAAAAGATAGAATTATTCGAACTAAAATAATGTACAGGACTAAAATACCATCATTCGATAGTAAGAAACAGTGTAAATAAAAAAAATACTTATATTTTCGCACTCTGCTTTATATAGAAAAATCTGTGAATTCCGTCATTTTTATGGTTTGAAAAATAAATATAAAGCCAATTTCTAAATTTCCAAATATTTTTTTTTCTTGCTGAATGACTTTTCTTTTATATATATATTTTTTTATTATAAACGTGAAATTTTATATTTTGTGGGAATTGAGAATTTCGTTGAAAAATATCAAAATGTAAAAATTTCAATCTTGGTTGGTTTGTCGTTTTTAATTAACATAATGTATTTAAAATAATTTTAATTGTTCATAAAGATAATCTTTAACTTATACTTAATCACACTTAGTATTATAAAACATTTTAAAAGTACCGGGAAATAAGAAAAAACACGGAGAGCGCAACCAATCCCGTTGAGCGCCGCGCGCCGGCTTAATACTGATGGAAACAATGACTTACTGAAACAACGCTACTGATTTATAACAACAAAAAGTGCAACTTATGACCTTGTGTGCTTATTAAGGAAGGTGTGTTACATATATTAACATTTAATTAAACTGCTTACATTACTAAAATACGAAATGGCAGCTGGTAAAGCGCAAAACATAGCTTTTCAGAAAACTTTGAGCTCTGGTTTAGGGCCAAAAGTAGAATGGAATATTTTTTTAAATATTTTTTACGCTATGTGCAATTTAAAATGCAACTTTTGAGACCCATTTGTCTTTGATATCTAAAAAAATATTTTTTTTTCATACATCAACGGCCCACTCTACTGTCCATCGATAATCTACATCGAGATAAAACTGTCCTTTCTTTAAAATTAATTTTATCATAAAACTATTGAGATTATGTCGTTTGGGAGAACGTTTTGTTTCTTTTAGTCGTGTTAATATTTTTCAGAGACAGATGACAAAATCTTGCTTCAAAGTCACATCAATAAAAATTATTAAGTAACATCTTAATAAATTTACAACATTTTGAGTATGTCTAAATACTTGTTCACAAATCAAGATTATCTCCGCTTAGGAGTAACTTTTATATTTTTGACATCTCAACGTAGGTGAATAATATTGTAAAAGTCTGGACATTGACAGGGCTTACGACCGTCATAGGTTTGGTTAAATTATCACTTTATACACGCGTAACATTCGCTAATTCTACCCATGATTGACAACCACAGTACTGAATTTTTGGAAATCCTAGATATATTGATCAAAATCGTGACAAAGTACATGTGAGTTCACAACAGCCATCTATGTTGGAATAGGGAAAGTTTTTTTACTAAGCAAAAACTCTTTCTTTTTGTACGCGAGATACGAATCATGGATTAAATTCATATCCTACAGCCCCGCCAGAAAATATTACTTTTAAGTAGCCTATATTTTTAATGTAGCTTAAAAAAAATCTGAAAAATATTAATTTCTTGAAATTTTAATATTCTACATTTGAAAAATGTTATCTGTTTAACAACGAATAATTTAAAATTAAATGATAAAATTATTTCCACTTAATGAACGAGAAATTTTCATCATAAAATATAAGTGAGTTGAAGCGACCTAATATATAATTGGAACCATTCGTCTGTGTTACTAGATCTCAATTCTTAAATATTGAATAAGATGCAGCAAGAGTAAAAAGTGGATGATTCAATTTTACTTGTATCTAATATTTCCAAAAGAAATTTCTCCAGAAGACGTGAAGAGAAATCCCATTACTTCAGGCGAATCAAAATTAGGATACGTGAAATTTTAATTAGATTTCCATGTCAACTAATCCTCGTCCCTTGAATTTATATAAAGTGAGACAAAATCCTTGACTAAGACGTCCCTTCGCCCGAGGATTAATCGCTGTAGTCATATCTTTTTAATTCGTCAACCGGAGGGCGACTGAAATTTGCTTTGAGTACAATAAAACCAGTTTTCTAAATATTTCATTAATGAAGTGCTTCAGACAAAATAACGCTAAACTTCCAGATAACTAAGTTTTGATAAGCTTTTGGTAATTTTAGCGGAAAGAAATTTTGAAAAATCATTCTCAGAATATATATTAAATGTATTTGAGGTTATTTCATGTTTTTACAATTTTTGTACTATCTTCGCTAGAAATCGCCGTTCATCAAGTATTTAGTTTCTAAAATATTCGTTTTAATAAAACGAATATTTTAGAAACTAAATACTTGATGAACGGCGATTTCTAAACAATTAATAATTGTTTCACAAGCGTTTTTTGGTAATATCTTTAACTTTCTATTTAGCTATGAAGGCAAAATGTTCAGTCCTGCACTTCTTGTACCAGACCTGGGTGAAATTAAATAAATATGAGAGAAAAAATTACTCATATTTATAGACTCCCCTGGCAATCGAACCCAAAATGACTACCACTGTAACTAAATACGCTTACTTCTACCCTACGGAGGCGGATAAAGATACTTAACATGTATGAATTTTATAAATTAGAAATTTTTATTATGTTGCCTCGCATGTTTAAAAACCTTCCGCGTTGTAAAGATTTCTTGAAGGTCAGCATTCATAAGTAATGATTTATTTTTAATTAATTTTTACTTGGTATGTAAATACCAAAAAAAATCTATTGTCACACGTGTTTCGATGTATTTTGCATTATTTTTACCACCATATGTTAAGATAAGTCTAAATTTTAGAGTTATGATCTTGGGACGTTGAGGGGGTAGGAGCTTTCTATTGATGAGGACTAACATGAACTCAGGATTGCAGAACAACATGCAATGCAGACCGAGGTCTGGCATGCAATTTTCTTTTATAAAGTTTTATAAAGTATTACATATTTTTTTTATTAAAATAAGTGCTGTTGGTTCAGAAAATAAAGTGAGGGTACATTATTACAATTTGTAATTATGTGTTTGATGAAAAAAAAATTAAAATTAAGAAAACTTTTAATTAAATCAAGAATCAACTTGTTTATTTGGAGAGTTTTATTTAATATATAAATTCATATTTGGCAAATTAACGGAACAAAAGAGGGAAATGCTAAAGTGTCTAAATTAATACATTGTGTTTCTAAATTTGTTGTATTGACCGGAGGCACTGTTGGGATTTCAGGCTATGATGTTTTCATGTTTTGTAAACATAACATAATATGTTTGTATTGTGTTGTATTGAAATAATAATTAAAGGAACTTTGGGATTTACACATGATATTCTAAACAAAACCGCGTTAAAGCTGATACTGATATTTGATAACAGAAATTTGTTCACAAAATTTAATGGGATACGAAAATTCAAATGAAATACTTTAAAGGTTAAATGAAAGGAAATTACTACGTCATTATTGTATGCAAGGTTTAGGATTAAGCGATAAACATTGATTTTCCAAAGGAAATCGTTTTTGATAAGGATATTTATTTTTAAAAAGTAAGACATTCCGGGGTATTAAAGTAAACGGTTTACTTGTCAGCTTCATATTTACATACTTACCGAAATTAAATTTTTAAGTACATTTTTTTAAAGCTTTTATGTACCTACATATATAAGCAAATCAAAGCATTAGAAAATATACAAGAACAAAAAAAAAGAATGAAAACAAAACAATACAAAATATGCAAGTAGTAAGAAAATTACAAAGAATATCAACTGTTACTATTATTAAGAGGGACGGGGTGTTTTTAAAGCGATAGAGAGAGCAGACAGAGGTAATTGGTGAAAGAAAAAAAATGAAGATTTTGCAATGCTTAAAAGCAGCCATTTTATCCTTGACACAATAGAAACACCATAGCAGAAACGTCACCGTCCCATTTATATATAAACGTCCTCAAACATTTCAAATTTGACCCATCAATTACTATGTAAATCTTTTTAATAGATTTATATTATCCACTGACACTTCGTGATGGAATTGCATTTTTAATTTATTATTAGATTAAAACCAATATTTTTAGCTTTTCCACTTTTTTTATTTGACCAGCGACCGGGTTTCGTCGTTACCGACATCATCAGACATTGACCAGTCTGATGATGTCGGTAACGACGAAACCCGGTCGCTGGTCAAATATAAAAAAGTGGAAAAGCTAAAAATATTGGTTTTAATCTAATAATAAATTTACTTTGTAAATCTGTATTCCTCAAAGAGCTCGAGGAGTCCATCAGATAGACTCTCATAGTCAAGGAAGGAGTATTTCATAAAAGCAAGTTTTTTACCGGTCACAATTAAAATTACATTTTATGGGTGTTTTTGATTGTGATTAATTGCTGTTACGCTCAACAGAGGTTCTGTCATTTAAAAAAAACACTATTTTTAATCATTATTTTACCTCTAACGTGCTAAAACAATTATCGCAGCTATATAAAAAAAACTTGCGTATTTGAATGGAATGTCGTGTAAATTTTTTAAGCGATCGCGATCGGTGAAAGACGTTAGAAGATTTAAGACTGTGAACAAACACATTTTTATGTTACATCAATCAAATATAAAACATAAGGTAGATTATGGTTTTTACTTGTAAAATAAAGCGCTTTTGGGACAAAAGTATGATAGTATTATACAATAAAAGCAACTAAAAAAGTAGGATCTTATCTTAAAAACAATCAAAAGATTTAATGTAAGCATATACGGATAAGTATCCGTCCATGTAAATTATCTACGGCACTTAATTTTTTTTCGCTAGGTCCTTATTCCGTTATGTAAAATATAAATGCGAAAAGTTAAGCGGAGTTTACTTATCAGATTTCTTTAACCCTTAGCACTCCCCAATTCCTGATAATTTTTTCAAATCTAGTACTAATATCTTGATTGATTTCCAAAAAAAATATGGCAGTTTTACATTTTAACATTTTGAGTGTGAACAAATGTTTTTTTGAGCAACATTTTGAGTGTGAGCAAATTTTGAGTGTGAGCACTTGTTCACAAATCTGGGTTTAAATGTTATGAATTTATAGTTTTTATTTTTCGTTTTAGATGAAAATTGTATTTATTATTTACCTTGCTAATTATGTAAAAGGTTTATAGATCATTTAGTGGATTTTTGTTTCTTCTAACTTAATAAAGATGTATGATTTAAATTTGTCTTGGAAACAGGAGGGATAATTTAGTGTGGGTCAGTCGGGAACTTTCAGCATTTGCTCATTGCTGGGAGGAAACCACGTAAAACTCCTCAGGAGAAGGCGGACTGTTGTTTGTTATAAACAAACCTTCCGTTCCACTAGAAGAGGGTTCGGCATTTTGTGTCCTAGATAAATGTTGTGATTAAATAAATGTATAGGGTGCTTAAAACATAAAAATTATGTTTTCAGGCGTTTCACAGCATATAAAATAATCCGGTTAGGATCTAGGATGCATTTAAATAAAACGGTATCTGCTAAATAAAAGCTTTACGAATCCAACCATATATGGCTTCAGTGGCCATAATCTATCATGTACAGTGTCATGAGATTAATGATATATGTAGGAGTTCTATCAGTTCGCCTACTCCTTTCAAGAACGTCATAAATCAAAAAACTTGATTTTTCAGGAGAACGTTTTTAAAGTTTAAAAATACAATACAATGTGTTAAAAATAAATATCAAGCCACTTATCAAACTTTTTTATATGCGACAGATCTTTTTAGGTAAAACCTGAAGGTTTTTTGTACATTAAAAAAATATTTAGCATATTTAAAAAAAATATTAAATAATACATTTTATTCAAAATGCAAAAACAACATTTTCTGCCCTGTATCGGGTAAATATTAAGTTAAAAAATATGCCTCTTTTGCTGGGATATAGTACATTTTCTGGGCATTCCGAAAACATGCACAACTAAAAATTGACGATTTTTGATTTATGACGTTCTTGAAAGGAGTGAGCGAGTTGTCAATCATGGGCAGAATTGGTGAATGTTACACGTGTGTAAAGTGATCACTTAACTAGCCTATGATAGGTCATAATCCCTGTAAATATCCAGACATACATATTTTTCTTCACCTATGTTGAGATGTAAAAAATATTTTACATTAGTTTTGTATTGTTTAAATGGAAAGTGTGTATAAAACATAAAAGGATGAAGCATGTTTCAAGGGAAAAAAAAACAGAAAATATTTCATACTTACCACTAACATTACTATCTTCCCATAATGTAGTTTTTCAGTTCATTCATATTGGGCCACTACTGCATACTTTTATATATATTTTAGGCAGTTGGGTAATTTGGGTAAAGGCTTTTACTACAAACTTAGTTGTGTTTATCGACTTCACATGTATTTCATTATGTCCTCGTGTATTATAATAATGAATTTCTCTCTTAAAAGTCGGTTTGGTGTTGCTGTGAGTCGTTTTAAACATTATTCGATCTAAACTCGACACAGAGTAGGCGTAATAAATACGATGTCGAGTCACACCGACACAGGAGTGTAAAGGGTTAAGGTGCTAACGAGACTTATTCGAAAGTTTCAGGTCTTTGTGTTTCAAAGTATCCGTACCTATTAATGATCATCCCTTCGCAGATCACCATAAATTCCTGTCACTCGGACGCTCCGCTCTACCGGACTGTCGGGAGAACTAATTTAATGTGCATATTTTATTCCAAACCCAACTAACCTTCGTTCACAAGTATTAAAAATATAATAGAATTACAGAAAAGTAGGGTAAGCTAGGTTTAGTTGGACCTAAATAAGAAATAAGGGTTAACATTCGGATTGAACAATTTTTTATTCATATGAAAAAAGGAATTTTCACCATCTTATAAAAATTTGGTTTATTTTTTAATTCAAATTATATGAGAGTTATTTACAATATTTTGAGTGTGTCTAAATACTTGTTCATATTATTTAAATAACTCCTGTAATTGGAGATAAGCCAGATTTTGTGAATAAGTATTTGCACACACTAAAAATGTTATAAATAAATTATCTGGTCCAATTATAAGCTTATATAATTATAGGAGTTATTTTCATATTATTTTTTGACATCTCATTAAAAAAATAATTGAGTGAAATCATTTTAATTAATTTATTTCCACAAATTACACACATAAGTCATATGGGTATATAATGTTCCCGAATCAAAGATAATAGTAGTAGTAATACTCAGAAATATAAGAAGACAAATTTAATCTGTTTTAATGTAATGGCTATACATATGTCCGCCTCCGTAGTGTAATAGTCAGCACGCTCGGCTACCGTTCTGGAGGTCCCGGGTTCGATTCCCAAGGGGGGTAAAATAAATATAAGTGATTTTTTCACTCTAATATTTATTCAATATTACCCTGGACTGGCACCTGAAGTGGAGGGCTGATCACCTTTCCTTCATGTGTAAACGATCAAGATAACACTGCGTTTATATGACGCAGTGCCCTATGCACCATTGGGGTGCGGAAAAGGGTTTTATTATTATTATTATTATGCATATGTATATGTTTTTTGTACACCAGATTAGTAAAAAAATGATATTTTTCCGAGTTAACTTGAAAACTATATATTTATTATACGAGTGGCTAGAATATCAGAAAGCCTTCGCAGCAGTAAGTTAGATATTGGAATCAGGTTCTCTAGCTCATAAATAATTAACGTTTCTCGTGTTACATTGGATTTAAATGAAATGATTTATTTATTGGAATTAAAGCACTCCAAAACCATTAACGTTATCCAATTACAAAACATTACGTGAGAATAAACAGAACTTACGAAAAAGCTCGTAAATTATTTTAAGTGTGGCAAAATGCTTACATTTTTGAATGATAAATGTTGTGTGTTAAACCTGAACATTGTAAAAATAATAACGAAAGTTTAATATTCCATAATTGGCGACTAGATAACTACGCAATAAATCACCTTTTTCATCAAAATTATTTTGCACCAAATACATATATTGTTTAATAAAATAAAAACGTTTCAACATTTTAAATGTGTCAAAATACTCGAACATGAGTATTTTTCCAAGAATTTGAGAAGGGCGATTGTTAATCATGGGTAGAATTGGTAAATGTTAAACATGTAAAGTGATCACTTAAACCAGCCTATGAAGGTCGTAAGCTCCGTAAATGCCCAGACTTCTTTATTCTTCATTATCTATGTTGAGATGTCAAAAAATCATTTTAAAACTACACAATTTATCGGCATTTATTTTATTTGACCAGCGACCGGGTGTCGTCGTGACCGACTTCATCTGACTAGTGTCGGTTACGACGAAAATAAATTTGTCGCAGGTCAAATAAAATGTATGTGGAAAAAACTTAATAAGTAGTTGTTATTTCATTATATTATTGTCCGCCTCCGTAGTGTAATGGTCAGCACGCTTGGCTACCGTTCTGGAGGTTCCGGGTTCGATTCCCAAGGGGGGCAAATAAATAATAGTGATTTTTTCACTGTAATATTTATTCAAAATTACCATGGACTGGTACCTGAAGCGGAGGGCTGATCACCTTTCCTTCATGTATAAACGATCAAGATAACACTGCGTTTATATGACAGTGCCCTATGCACCATTTGGTGCGGATAAGGGTTATATATATATATATATATATATATATATATATATATATATATATATATATATATATATATATATATATATATATATATATATATATATATATATATATATTTATATATATATTTATATATATATATATATATATGTTTATATATTTATATTTATATTTATATATATATAGTGTGTAATCTATATATATAAATTATATATATATATATATATATATATATATATATATATATATATATATATATATATATATATATATATAATATATATATATATATATATATATATATATATGTATATATATATATATATATATATATATATATATATATATATATATATAAATATATATATATATATATGTATATATATATATATATATATATATATATATATATATATATATATATATATATATATATATATATATATATATATATATATATATATATATATATATATATATATATATATATATATTATATATATATATATATATATATATATATATATATATATAAATATATATATAAATATATATATATATATATATATATATATATATATATATATATATATATATATATATATATATATATATATATATATGTATATATATATATATATATATATATATATATATATATATATATATATATATATATATATATATATATATATATATATATATATATATATATATATATATACATATTATTATTATCAAATTCAGTTCCACCAATAAATGTCAGTACAAAACAAAATATATTGAAAATGATATAAAATATATTGTATATTTTATATCATTTTCAATATATAAAATATATATTGAAAATTACATAAAATGTATTGAAAATCTTAACCGTTTTCTAATTTACTTGAATTTCCGGTATTATAAAAATTATTAAAAAAATAACTGAAAAGTATCTCAATTTTTTATTTTTAAATTAAACGTACCTTTATCCCCTAATATTAAACAAATTACATTATGTTAAGCTACAATCAAATTAAAAGAACGGAAAAATACATTTAAATACTACCATTCAAAAAATTAATTTCATAAGATTAAATAAAAAAATTAAATGTAAGCAAACTCGGATATGGAAAACATTTTTGGCGATACTGTTGGCTAAACCATCTACTTCATATGCCTCGTGAGAGTTTAAATTAAGCTTGCCTCTTTTACAAGGCACCAGGTTCTTCGGTCAGCAGTGTTATGTGAACTTTGGGACGCGGACCTAACTTGGGAAGATGCAAAAAAGGTTGCAGCCGACTAGAAACCCTTAAGCAGTTTGTAGACTCCATTTTTATATTGTCCTCATATGAACTGGATTTGGATATATAAAAATGAGTGAGAAGACTTTCTATAATTCGCTAAATTCAACGCAACGATGTATATATAATACTTACCTTTTAACCCTTGATTGCTGAACTATCCTACAAGTGACGTTGTTATTAAACATTGGTAAAAAATACGACATAGAAATAACACGAGTACAAATAAGATGATATTTTTTTAGAACTATAAGTAACATTTTTTGGGTTTAAGAGATCACGTAATAATGAAAAAATAAAGGTTTAGTAGTAAGATACTGTAAAGCAGGGGACACAAGAACGACGCGAGCATTATTTTTTCCAGGAATTGTCATTTTACCGTCGTAATTTTTACGAAACGTACTATTCTAGGGTTAAAAATAATGTCGGATAAAAACCCAAAAGATGTCGAAATTTCCCCGCGATAAAGGAATTTTAAAAAAGCAATATCCCCTTGGCGATATTTTTCAAAACTAAAATGTGTGTAATATCGGAATATCTTTATTGCCGAAGAAGATTGATGAGAGCTGAGTTTTATGAGGAGATTGTACGTACTGTGCGGTACTTAGAGTGGTGATTCTGCAGATTGTATTGACGCTAAACAATAATGGCGTAGCTATAAAATTTTATAAATACCATATTTCTTTTGATAAAGAAAATCTTTTCTACGCAGACTGTTTTTCAATTTACGAAAAACATATAAAATGACATACCTTTATTCAATAACCATACACAAAGATTGAAGCATACCAAGAAATATTCAATATGAACGATAGTTTGGGCATATAGGACGCAGAGAAATCGAACATGTCAATAGAATCAAACCAGGCAATAGAAATGGATCTTGCTCGAAAATTATCTAGACGAAGACCAAAGAATTCATGGGTGAAGCAGAAAGATAACATGATTCGAAGGCATGGCCAAGGTGTCATTATCCAGGACAGAAGGACATATAACTTGAGGACGAAGAGAGCTGACCCTAGCAGTCTACAAGGACAACAAGCTAGGATGTAGCCAGGAAAAGAAGAAGACATTATTTTTGTATTTCTGAACGTACTTTTTTCTTGAAAATTTTGCCTCTAAAACTCAAGTGCATCTTATACTAGAGATAAGTACAAAAAAATGTTAAAGTAAGTTTTTGATTTAAAATTCACTCTGGTCTGAAAAATAGCTATATTTTCGATGCTGCGGGAAATCTACCTGGTAACATTGTAATGATAGGAATCGTGATTTTTTCCTCTGGCTTTGCAATCTAATAATAAAAATGGTACAACATTTTGAGTGTGTCCAAATACTTGTTCACAAAATCTGGATTATCTCCAATTACAGGAGTTATTTTCATATTATTTTTTGATATCTCATCAAAGATGAAGAAGAATATGGAAGTCTGGGCATTTACGGGGCTTACGACCGTCATAGGCTGGTTTAAGTGATCACTTTACACACGTGTAACATTCACCAATTCTACCCATTATTGACAACCACACTACTCAAATTCTTGGAAGTTCTATATATATGAACCAATTTAGAAACCTTGTTCATGAATCACTAGAACTTCACTAGAGACACCTATTGGTGAGATGTAAAGAAGCTTTTTATTAAGCAGAAACTCTTATATTAGTATGTGAGATCCGAATCCTGGATTATAATCACACACATGAGAAACGCCAGAAAATACCATTTTCATTTTTATTATTAAGCTTATAATTTGACCAGATAATTTATGTACAACATTTTGAGTGTGTCCAAATACTTGTTCACAAAATCTGGATTATCTCCAATTACAGGAGTTATTTTCATATTATTATCCTGTAATTGGAGATAATCCAGATTTTGTGAACAAGTATTTGGACACACTCAAAATGTTGTTCATATTTATTATTAAGCATATAATTTGACCAGATAATTTATTTACAACATTTTGTATATAAATTATCTGGTCAAATTATAAGCTTAATAATAAAAATGAAAATGGTATTTTCTGGCGTTTCTCATGTGTGTGATTATAATCCAGGATTCGGATCTCACATACTAATATAAGAGTTTCTGCTTAATAAAAAGCTTCTTTACATCTCACCAATAGATGTCTCTAGTGAAGTTCTAGTGATTCATGAACAAGGTTTCTAAATTGGTTCATACATATAGAACTTCCAAGAATTTGAGTAGTGTGGTTGTCAATAATGGGTAGAATTGGTGAATGTTACACGTGTGTAAAGTGATCACTTAAACCAGCCTATGACGGTCGTAAGCCCCGTAAATGCCCAGACTTCCATATTCTTCTTCATCTTTGATGAGATATCAAAACATAAAATAAAAATGGTAATTTAAAAAAAAAATACTTAAAAATAACGGTGCGTCTTATAGTCCGTAAAATACGGTAATTGATAAATAATCTTTCTTCATATAACAGACAAATTTCAAAAAGCAGTACAAATTACAAAGCTACAAACCTTGAATAGTATTACTAGTAAATACAGTAATTATTTTTATGAAATAATTATTTGCTTTTTGACATCTCAACCTGTCATAGGCTAAATAAGTGATCACTTTACATACCTGTAACAGGCCAAAAGCCATGTAAAAACCGAGACTTCAAAATTCTTCTTTTTTGTATGTTGAGATGTCAAAATGCAATAAAAACTTCCAAGTGAGGAAAAAGAAACCCAGATTTGTGTGCAAGGATTTGGACACACTCAAATTTTTTTTTATGAATTATTTTCTTTCTTAAAAGCAATTCTCTAAGGTGGATAACAAACGTTTCAAATTTTGGTGTGCTTTTTTGTCTGTTGTTCATTCAACTACCATTTATCCAGTTTCAAAGGTTCATGTAACTTTTGTTTTTTTTTCTGCAATTTATTTTCTTGTTCAATAATACGTTCAGCAAACAAAAGAAATACACAAACTTTATTGTTTGTAATACAAAACTTAGATCCGTAAGAACATTGTATATAGAAAATAGTAACGTATACCATAAGTTCAACGCAATTTATTTTACTTGGAAAGAAGTATGCTGCAGTTGGTAAATAAAATGCAATAAAATTTACAAGGTAAATATTTTTCTTTTCTCTTTCTTTCTTTTCATTTCCTCAAACGTGAAACGTTCTACCGCTGAAATTAAACGAGGAAATATGTGTCGGAAATCTCTCCCAATGCATTAACACAAGAAACAAATTCTTTTTCCTCTTAGGCAGGGATGCTAAACCCACGACACAGGTATAACATTTTCGTTTTTCGGGTTTAATTCCATAGACGGTTCAAATATTTGTCGATATGATTTCGTACATTAAAATGCAGCCTTTATACTTTTAGTTTATGATTGATACTGTTGTATTGTAGTCCAATCTACGGAAATACTTATTAATACAAAATATATCCGGTAAGAACAAATCATAAGATGAATCACTTAAATGAGAAAAATCATTTATAATCCAATAATAAAGTAATTATTTTTACTATTGTGAAGTTATAATTGTAACTCTAAGTACTAAAATCTATCAATTGTTATATTTATGTTTTTAATTTTAAAATATCTAGCTATCAACAGAGGATGACAATTATTAAAGAAATAATGTATTTTTGAATATTCAATGTAAAAAATGATATTTATTACGATATTTCACAAATAATTATAAATATTTGTTTTTCAACATACCTTTATATTAGGAGTCAACATGTAAATAAACCAGGATATCATATACGGAAGCTGACGTTATAACTACGAAGTATAGATAACTTTCACTTAAGTATCAAGATATCCAGGCTGAGAAATAAAAAAGGTGGGACCGGAATAAGAAATGTGGACATAGGATAGAGATGCTGTATCAAGAGTAATCGTTGAAATCGGGAAAACCTGATACTCCACTGGAAGAAGAAACTCATTTTCTATTTTTAATGGTCAAATGACATCAATCTGTATGTGATTACCAGATTTTAAAAAAATGTTTACCTTCCCTGTTCCAAGGTAATATATTTTAAAAGTACCGTAAGTACGCAAGGGGGATCAAACAAACAAATTTATTTGAGGAGAACCGAGGCTGAATTGAATCAACTCAACCCATACTACAGAAAATTATATAAGGATTGCGTTAACATGTTTAAATACGGTTTACTTTTCTATTTGCCTACCAAAGACATGCTTGACACTGTTCACAAGCAGATTATATGTTGAGGGAAAATCATGATATTTATTTAACAAGTAAAACTAACTATATTAATATTATTTATTACATCAGACACTAGATTATTCACCATTCAAATTATTTGTCAATATTATATGTGTCTCAACGTGATTATATATCAAGGCCCAGTTTTCGGTAAGTCACTACTTAATTTTCTCTAAAACGAGGTTACATTTTACGTAATTTTTTTTTTTAAAACACTGTTTTTGCATTAAAAAATAAGTTTATTTCGAAATTATTACATGGTTTTGAAAATAAATGGGTTTTTGAAAGGCAAGGACTTTGAAAAAATGAAAAAAATCTTTATTTATTGTGAATAACAAAAAAATATCCAATGTATCCACATTCTTTAACAAAATCGGGATTGGAAAGACGTGCTTAGTTTTCGTCGGTTGGCCGGCGAATGAGTTCTGTCTTAGCAAATATATCCTTACATATTAAAATCAAACACTGATTTTTAGTATAACGAATTATAATTTATTATTATAAACACAATAAAATTTTCTTACAACTGTCTAAATGCCATAAGACGAAACAATTGTCACAAATTTTATTTCTATGTTTTTTTAATAATAAAATACAATAAAGTATTCTCTAAAAATCAGTGTTTGATTTTAATATTTAATATGTAAATGAAAATGGAGTTCTACAAATTAAAAGCCAAATCTTAACATGTCTCAACTTACATATCGAACATGTTTTATATAATGTTGAGACACCTATATATTAAGTAAGTAAAATTTAATTAAAAAAATACATGGATATATAACCACAAAGTGAATTACCACCAAATGAATGAAATAAATATTTCAATTAATATTACGGAATATATCATGAAAAATTACATACTTTTTATATCAAAATTAAATCCCAAGAAGGCGAATATTTCCTAGGTAGTTGAATAAAATAAAATTCTTCGCATTATATTTGCTATGTATTGTATATCTATACAGATTCGTTAAAACGATAATGCCTTCCAATTTACTTAATGACCTTTTTATCGTTTATAATTACAATTTTATGCCGAAAGTTTGCGAGAATTATGTTCATAATCATCTACTTAGGGCTAACGAACGAGAAATTTTTCATCAGCTAAGTCGTAATGATTCCTCGGAGCAGACAGATTTTAAAAGAAGATTTTTAAATCCTTCGGATTATTTTTCGCGATGTCAAAAAAAAAGTTGTATGATCAAATATGGAAGAAAAGATTATTTTAAGCTGATTACATTACCGAGCCATAAATTATGAATTTTCCTGAAATATTAGAGAAAAATTAAGAATTAGGTCGTCTTTAATAAGAGGATGAATCTACAATATACACAAACCCACAAAGTATATAAAGGTTAGTAAGTATATTTTCTTCTTTAGACCCTTATCCGCACCTCACTGGTGCATAGGGCACTACATCATAAAAATGCAGTGTTATCTTGATCGTTCACACATGCTAACACATGCTCCGCTTCAGGTACTAGTCCAGGGAAATATTGAATAAATATTAGAGTGAAAAATTACTAGTATTTATTTGACCCCCCCTGGGAATCGAATCCGGGACCTCCAGAATAGTAACCGAGCGTGCTGAAGATTACACTAGGAGTTACATGTTTTTATCTTTATATTCATAAAATATGTATATATTGGAATAATCGTTTTTATCTCAATGGCAGCACTATCTGTTGATCGTAACTGCAAAACATGTAATATTTTAGAAACCGTCAAGTAACACGCTGTCCGTATGAGCAATGTTTTGTGTTAGGTGTGTAGCTTTTACGTTCAACAGATGACGCTGCCATTGCGGTAATGAAAAAAAAAACATAGTTTTACCTGTCACAGGTTTAAACAACTGTCACAGGAAATGTGATGATTAGTTAGTAAATTTGAATATTAATTAACTTTCTTGGAAATAAATGAAAGAAACGAAAAAGGACTCTCCCCTCGCTGAAATATAAGAATACCTTCATAAATCTTTACCGATAAAGACCTAATGATTAATAGTTTCTGAAGTTTCTCTTCTACACGATTCTCAAGTTTTCTGGAACATTCTAGAATAATATATCTTGAGTAATAAGTTATAAGTAAGACATCAGTAGTTTCTATTTTCACAGGGGTTAATTAATGCGAGAGATCGAGAAGGAATGTTAAATAATTTATCAGAAGTAGAAGAAAGGAAGTAAGAATTCATTATGATATTATGTTAAGATACTATTACTGTACGTTATGTATTCAAATAGGATTTATTTATATATAAATATATATATATATATATATATATATATATATATATATATATATATATATATATATATATATATATATATATATATATATATATATATATATATATATATATATATATATATATATATATATATATATATATATATATATATATATATATATATATATATATATATATATATATATATATATATATATATATATATATATATATATATATATATATATATATATATATATATATATATATATATATATATATATATATATATATATATATATATATATATATATATATATATATATATATATATATATATATATATATATATATATATATATATATATATATATATATATATATATATATATATATATATATATATATATATATATATATATATATATATATATATATATATATATATATATATATATATATATATATATATATATATATATATATATATATATATATATATATATATATATATATATATATATATATATATATATATATATAAATATATATATATATGTATTTATATATATATATATATATATATATATATATATATAAAAGAAGAAAAAGACTATTATACCATTAATCAAATAAAACAATAAACATTGAGTATAAGTCCCTCTTGAAGCACAAGAGTTCAGTCTATTTTTTGGAGACACAACGAAGCTTAAATGATAAGTTTGCCATATGTAGGTATAACTGTTTAGAAATTGTATTAAAATGT
Organism: Brachycentrus maculatus; assembly: GCF_059751285.1. Classification (NCBI taxonomy): domain Eukaryota; kingdom Metazoa; phylum Arthropoda; class Insecta; order Trichoptera; family Brachycentridae; genus Brachycentrus; species Brachycentrus maculatus. Next base: position 128,725 of record NW_028280984.1, on the reverse strand, counting down.
ACTAAAAAATGTAATTTTATTTAAAATAAAAAATGTAAAATGTGCCCTCGATATGGGAAATTTCAGTGAAGGCAAATTATTTTAGCTTGTTTTTTTGTAATTCTGTGTTTGATGATATAAATAAATAAATTATTAGTATGAACAAAATATTTCAATGTTTTTTTTATATATTATTTTATTTTTTCATCTGTCTCCAAAGTGTTAGTAACCGTGTTTGACTACCACGCTAGAGGTCCTTGGTTTGATTCCCAGAGGGGTCAAAATATTGCCATTGTTCACTGTTGGGAAGAATATTCTAATGAGAAATTACTTTCAATGATTTTGGAATAAAACAATATAGCGTTTTAATAGATTTAGAATTAAAGACCTTAGTTACAAGTGTTTTCTCACTTTACGTATTTATTTTTTATTATAAATATTAATTTGTATTTTATATTTCCCTGGATTAGTAGCTGATGTATCAGTCTGATCACCCTGCCTTCATAGTATTAACGATTAATGTAACATTACTTCAGTTCGATGCAGTGCCCTACAGATGTTAAGAAGAATAATACACAAATGGCTATAAATGTGTGATTTGATAAGAGTAAATATGAAGATTGAAAGGAAAATGATTCTGTTAAATTCTATTTAATCTAATAAAAAGCATTGTTTGTCTGAAAAGTCGAAGAATTTAATTTTAATGGAAAGCAAGAAGTGAATAGCTTAAAATAAAAATTAAGTATTTATCCATTAACCCCCAAGTGCTCAACGAATTGAAGTGAATAACAAAGTAAGTGTTTTATTTTTATATTCAATGAAAAACAATTTTTCAGGGTTAAAAAAACAGCAGTACTTGTTATTTGTTCTTTGAGTTTTCATTAGCAAATGGAAAGGGAGCCGTTAAGAAATAAGTTTTTTTGTAAACATTTTCATGAGGGTATTGAAAAATCATTTATTTACTTAAGCTTTAAGGTTTCCTGATAAACATTTGGTAATCCTTTGTGGTTATAAAATTATTTACAAAGTAAAATAAAATGGAAACTACGCCAGGGAATCGTTCAAAATCTAAGAACGAAGTAAATGCATGAAATGACGATGTTTGTACACTCTCAAGTCTCCCATAACCACGATATGCGCGGTAAGAATATAATATTTCATATTTTATCTCGAAAGTTAACAAGAAAATGTGAAAGTTGTAAAAGAAAATCATGCTTTTCAGAAAGAGTAGTACTCAAGTCAATAATTTCGATTGATATTATGGAAGTCTGGGCATTTACAGGGCTTACGACCGTCATAGGCTGGTTTGAGTGATCACTTTACACACGTGTAACATTCACCAATTCTACCCATTATTGACAACCACACTACTCAAATTCTTGGAAGTTCTATATATATATGTTTATTAGCCCCGTAAATGCCCAGACTTCCATGTTCTTCTTCATCTTTGATGAGATATCAAAAAATAATATGAAAATAACTCCTGTAATTGGAGATAATCCAGATTTTGTGAACAAGTATTTGGACACACTCAAAATGTTGTAGATATTATGGATATTATAACTTCAATAATATAACACTTTCCTTATCATTCATCGTTTAATTCGTTTATTTTTGGAAATATTTTTAAAATTTATAATTTTAAACTCACATTTTCACGTAGAATAAAGTAGACATTTTGTAATTATTGTTTTGTACAATAATTTAAAAGAAGATGTTTTAAATACCTAGGTACCTATTAAAAAAATCTATATTGGAATGTAAGATACTGGATATGATTACAGTTAAGTTAGATTAGGTTAAAATAGTTAATTTTTACGTATAATAATGAAGATATTTTGTTGGTATTTTATGTAGAATAATTTTAAACAGATGATTAAATGCACAGGTATTAAAAACAAATTTTTATTGGTACGAAAGATGTGACTTTATACTAAATATGACAAGATAAGGTTAGTTTAGGTTCAAATAATTAATTTGTATGTAGAATAATGTCGAATAAAGAATTGTGTCGGGTTGTGGTCCCGTGGTTAGTGTCGCGGACTCTTAAGTCAGAGTTTCTCAGTTCGAATCCACTCTCTCTAATTTGATACATTTTTCTAATAATTAATAGCACAGGCTCACAGAAATTGTTTGAAATTGAAATATTTGTGTAAATAATAAAAACAAATATTTCTCTTTTAAAATTGAATTTGAAATATTCTATTGATATTTTTATGCAGTATAATTTGAAATAGATGTTTTGAATGCACAGGTATTAAACAGAATCTACATTGGTACGTAATATACTGAAGATGATTGCAGTCAGGTTGGTAAGAAAATTCGATTTCTAGATCTCAAAAGAGTAACTCGTGCAGAGGGATAATTTCGGACGATATCTTCCATTTTATATGAGGTGAGGTAGGTAAGTTTCAGCATATGAAGGCACGTTCTACCTTCCAAAGGATATTCTCGTCTAAAGTTCATCGGAAGACGGGTATTACAGTCTAGTTGGCTGTGGTATATCGAAAATACAAATACACCCAACGTCGATGGAATCCGAAAGCGGTTACGTTGACGAAAATTCACCAGCATCGAAAGCTATATTTTCAACATTCATATCATCACTCGCCTGACTGTCGTAACTAGATTTTTTGCGGAATTTCAGTTGGAAAAAGTGTTAGAAAAAAACTTTTTATTTTGGTAGGTATTATTTTTCCAACCGGTTTTGACAAATACCTGGTCTTCTCCAGTAATGGATGTTGACAAAAATAAACAGCAAAACATAAAATAACGCAAAAAAGAAAACAATTGTCATGAACACCAAGTGTTAAGTAACTTATACCGCTTTTTAGCTCAAATTACTATCACGCATCTTAGGAGTAGGCAGAGAGGATGAGACGCCACACTTATCTATTCTGAATACACTTCTAGCATTCTTGGCATTTATACATCTGGTTATCAATTCCGGTTAAATAGACTTTTGTTTATGTTTGACACGACCAGATCACAGAAAAGAAATTTTTATCTTTTTTTAAATATTTATAAAGAAAGTTTTTAAATTTATTATTTTTTGTATATATCAAATAACATACGTATTGCATATAAAAAAAACACAAACACGTCCTACAACGTCAAAGCCAATGAGTAGGTTTACAATAAAGTTCTGAGATTACATAAAATACTTATCTACCTATAGTACGAGTATCAAAAAAAATATACATTTAATAGTTGGAAAATGTGATATTTTTTTAAGGAAAGTGTAAAATAAAATAGTAAAAAATGAAATTAATACTAAAAACGAAATAAAATAAACGAGGAATAGGCAAAAAATGTTATCCAAAACATTCGCCATTCTAATTTATAATGTTGATGTTACAAGTAGGATTCTTCTCACAGAGAATAATGGAGGTTTAAATGAAGATGAACATTTTCAATGGTTTTCTAGCACCACGCTTCAAGTCTCGAAGGATAAATAATGTATCGAGAAGAAGAATTGACTATAGAAATAAAATACAAGAGAATGCACTGAAGTGTAATTTATCTAAACGTCAACAGGAGTAGAAATTCACTTAGCAATTCTGGATTATTACGGTCTTTCTCTACATCAACCTTGAATTTCGTGTTTCTGATAAAAATATCATACAAAAATATTTAAAATTTCAGAAAATTCAGAAAAATTTAACTTAGTGTATAAAGTCAAAATTTTTATCATTTTAAGAGAGTTTTCTGACTCTCTATAGTCCGACTAAATAAAAAAATGAATAAATATGTGTATATGTATGTATATCTTTTTAAAAATTGTGGTTTCTGGTATCAAAATAGGTTTAAAATAAGACTAGATTATTTTTTTTTAAAAATGTTTTGTTATGAACGTCGAAAAAAATTTTGATTTTAATTTTCAGTTAACAATTAACAAAAATTAAGAATTATTTTTGGAAAAGTTTTTATTAATTTCGTTTTAATTTCACGATATTTCGTGAAATACTTTAAATTTTAAATTTTTTTGTTTTTTATGTCTTATTCTGTTTATTCTATCTTGTATTATTCTTTTTTTGTTATTTTCATCAGTATTTTAATAAAGAAATTTAAAACATTTATAATACATATAAGATTTTACTTATTCTCCTTCTAAACATTTTCCAAGCCAAATGATGCATAAGGTACTGCAAAGCATTCACGCAGTGGTACATTGATAATTAATTTTATGAAAATACCATGATCATACCTGCTCTTCAGGTACCAATCCCGAGTATTATTAAATGAATATGGGAGTGAATAAACTATTATTTCTATTATGTCGTAGTCATGCAGGAGAAAGTGACCAAGTGCATTTTTTACAAAAACGTGGTTATTGACTATTTGATATTTTACTAGCTTAATTTTGCCCTGAAAAAATCCCAAAGCAGTTTTAAACTTGGTAGTATAATATATTGACTTGTTAAAAACGACTAACTGCACTGATTTTTATTTTCTCGACAAGCAAAAGTGACTTGAACATTTTACGTTTTATTAGTTGGTCATTTTCTCCCGTACGAATGCGATATAACCCCTCTTAGAATCAAACTTGGGACCCTATAATGGTAGCCAAACACGCTCAACATTACACTATTGAGGCAAAAAGATACATGAAAGAAATTTTTGAATATTTACAAGAAATATAATAAAATATAAATTCTTTTATATAATAAGGATTAAACAAGAAAAAAGTATTTATAGTTTTCAAGGAAAACAATATCTCCAATTATTTTTATAAAACCACGAAAACACTCGCGCAATAAATATTTTTGGGGAAACAACATTTTTGATTGAAACCAAAAGGAGAATAATAAAAAAGTTTCTCTTACACAATAAACAAAATTGAGTTTTCTTGAGAGGTGGGCATTCTTTCAGAAAAGAGGGAAGCATTAATTCTCCTTTTTATCTCGGTGGGATTTTTCTCAAATTTAATGGGAATGGAGCGCGCCTGATTTATTCCGTGGCTTCAATAAATTCCTTTGTACTTTAATGACGTGTCCGCAACTCCCGGATCGAGCTGATAGCAATAATATTGAAACAGAGAGCTATTCATCTTACCCCGATGTCACTTCCGTGTGACGGGGATAATTCTATCAGCAAACCGCGATATCTGATGCCAGACTTCTGAGAAATACGTTCATTTGTAGGAAGACACATTCACTGTAAAGCGTGAAATAAAGCTTTTTATACATTTTGTAACAACGTATATCTCATTGATGCACATACCTCATAGAACAGATATTGTCAATATATTTAATTTTACCTCAATGAGAACCTTAACTGTGTATTGAACCCAAAGAAATTAAATTGAAAGCAAAAAAAAACAATTTATAGTAATAAAATTGATTGCCCACAAAAATGCTCCTATACATAATTATTCAGACAGTTGATCTGACCACTTTTAGGTGTTTGAAATACTACATCATGCCAAGTATTTCTCGGTATTCCCCTGCTCTTTTTTCAAACTACATTTGTCTTAAAAATGTTTTTACCGTTCTTTCTTCAATCATTTGGTCAATATGTTCAAATCATCTCAAAACAACTTTTCTTTATGTCAAAGCTTTTCTTTCCTGATGATATGTATTTACTACAATTTGACTCCAATAAAGAGAAAATCGATACAAAATATAAAAGATATGGACAATCACTTATTCATAAAAGTATTATTTTTTTAAAAATGATTCATTTGATGCGACGCAAATAAATGAATTTAAAAAAAAAAATCGGGGATGGAATCACCAATACACAAACGTTTCTCGGTGTGTGCGTGCATGCGTGCCGTGCTTTGCGTACATAAATATATATATATATATATATATATATATATATATATATATATATATATATATATATATATATATATATATATATATATATATTTATATATATTTATATATATATATATATATATATATATATATATATATATATATATATATATATATATATATTTATATATATATAAATGTATATATATATATATATATATATATATATATATATATATATATATATATATATATATATATATATATATATATATATATATATATCTACATATATACATGAATTGGTTATTTGTTCTATGTGTATATATGTGTGACAGCGTTATTTACGAAAATTGTACTACCAGTGAACACCGTTTAGTACCTCACAATCTCGTGAGAAAATCGACAACTTTGTGAAGCATCCTTAAGCGGTCACGGTTGTAGGACCTCTTTAAAACTACCTCATTTACTTAAACAAACTTCCAATTAATATTTCAATAGTAATTTAGAATTTAAATTAATTACGTGAGACCTTGAAGTTAGTATTCATATTTCCTACGTAGAAAATTAAAGTCTAGTCCGAATTCCGTATCATTCGAAGAAATTAATTATTATCTTTAATAAAATAATTAATACAAATAATTAATTAAAATAATTATTTATTGAATTGGCGTTTAGTTTGCAGAGTGCTTAAATGTTTTATTTGTTACTAGCTGTACCCAGTTAAGCTTTGCTGTGGCTCAGTCTGGTGAAATAAAAAATAAAGAAAATGGAAAGCATACATTTTTGATACATAAAGTAATGAAGATATTGAAAACATATAGAAAACCAATAATGCAGTCGAAACAATTGTTATAATATAATAACAAAACTAATAAAAGTAGCTGCCAAGAAGCGAGCTGTGTGTCATGAGCCATTTTAATTAATGCGTGTGTTGCTGTGACGCGCAAAAGGTGGAATGCGACATTGTGTCAAATTTCAAAGCAATTCGTGAATAACCTAAAGCGGGATAATCGGTAGCCCGCAACATGATTTTCTTTGAACTTGGGTAAAGTTTAAAGTAATTGATTGTTTTCGCTTAAAACACCGTATTTGTTTTGAAAAATTTAGTTTTTCTTAGAAATAAACATATGGTTTTGAAAAGAAAAATGTTATTAAAAGACAAGGCGTATTTTTTTGTTATTTTTACATATGGATTCTAAAAAAACTAATTCCAATATAAAATAAATTATTTGAAAAAATTGTGCTCGGATAACACGTGTGGCCTCTTCTTAAACCGGTTTCTTTCCGAATTATATATTTGAGAGTCCTTAAGGAGTTTTAAAATTTTAGGAAAACATGAATTCACATTTTTATTTTTATATTTCATATCTACAAACCATTTTATCATCCTGAGAAATTTTGTGTACCTAAATTGATGTGTTTATTTTCTCTCTGATCTCACGGTAAAAAAGCAGTCACAAACAAAAAAAAAAACAATGGAGTTAGTGTTTGTTTATCATTATTATTTATAATAATAAATAAATAAATATCTCAAAATGAAACATTTAGCGTTTGATCGAGTAACGATAAGGGGTTTACCCATATATAGTAACATTTTTTTAAGGCAACCCAATATGTTGTAAATGAAACCAATATGGGTTGAATATAATATTAATAAAATATCTAGCCCTTTATGAATATTGATTTGATGGAAACCCCTAAATAACTATTATCTCGCAAGCGGGATGTTATTTGGAAACCATTCGCATATTAGTGGATTTATCGTGAAGTTGTCTTTTTTAATATTCCATTTATTATTTCTGGTACATAAAACGATTAGTCAACTAGAATTGCTTACGTTGTGGTTCCAAACAAAAATACTATGACCACGTCTCATCCTATAACTGTTACAGAATAAAAATGATTTGTTTTTATGCCTTAAATCCTAAAAAATCTACTCTTGTAGTGAAGTTAGCTCAAGTATCTCACCGTATTAAAATACACAATTAAAACAAAACGCATCATTCAATAATAATGTCGATAATTCGAATGATACTCGTAATTGCATGATTTCATTGCGCTGTTTTAGTATTATATTACCTCAAGATTGACATGGGCGATTGAATTAAAAAACCGAATGGAATAAAGAGTTACTTAAAATAAGTTCACAACATTTTTAACGTATCTAAATACGTACTTGCTCATAAATCTGAGTTTTTTCTACTTTGGAGTTATTTGACGTCTCAACATACTTGAAGAAGATCATGGAAGTCTGGGTATTTACAGGGTTTTCGACCTGTAATGATGAGTACGTGAAAATTATCTGAGGTTCGGATCTTGCATATAAAAAAGGATCTCTGCTTAATAAAAGCTTTCTCGATCCAACAAAGAAGGCTGTTGTGAACTCATATGTGGAGGTCCTCATCAAAACGTTACATTTTCATTATAAATGATTTTCAGTGATCAAGAATTTTAGCTTGTAAAATTGTTACGTTTTGGTGCTATTCAATAATTTCCTATTCATAACATTTTGAGTGTGTTCAAATACTTGTTCACAAAATCTGGATTATCTCCAATTACAGGCTTATTAATAATTAATTATAAGCTTAAATAATAAAAAACAAAAATTAATAATAAAAATGATATATTCTGGCGTTTCTCATGTGTGTGATTATAATCCAGGATTCGGACCTCACATACCAATAAAAAAGTTTCTGCTCAGTAAAAAAGCTCTTACAAATAGATGTCTCTAGTGAAGTTCTAGTGATTCAAGAACAATGTTTCAAAATCGGTTCATATATATATATAGAACTTCCAAGAATTTCAGTAATGTGGTTGTTAATAATGGGTACAATTGGTGAATGTTACGCGTGTGTAAAGTGATCACTTAAACCAGCCTATGACGGTCGTCAGCCCCGTAAATGCCCAGCCTTTCATATTCTTCTTCATCTTTGATGAGACGTCAAAAAATAATTTCCTATTGATATAATTAAAATGTAACTTTGTTTTAAAATCACTATAAAATTAAGTTACATTTAAATTATAAAATGGAATATCACGAATTTACTGCTTCAAATATACATTATAGTTTCTTATCGGTTTAACACAGGGTTGGTCACGTTTTGACGCAACTTTAATTAATATTTATATTTTAATTTAGATACTTAAGACGTTGATAGAATACGTTAAACCGAACCGATTTGCAATTTAAGGTTTTTTATTTATTGTTTCGGCATTAACTTTGTGGTAAGACATGTTACAATGATTAAAGAAAACGCTTGTTTTTTACCACTTGAGTTTTATTATAGACTACATGTTTCAGAAGTTAAACTTCCATCATTCAGGTCTGTATAATAACATTATTATACATAAGTTATTATACAGACCTGAATGATGGAAGTTTAACTTCTGAAACATGTAGTCTATAATAAAACTCAAGTGGTAAAAAACAAGTGTTTTCTTTAATTAAGGTTTTTTTATGCCATATTGGAAATGTGACTTTTTGGTGAGGATCTCTACATGTGTACTTTGTCATGAGATTGATCAATATATAGATCATATAAGAGTTCCAAAAATTTTAGTTGTGTGGTTGAATGAATATGTCACATTAAATTAACTCTCATCTCTGAATATAATAATAATAAAACCCTTATCCGCACCCCAATGGTGCATAGGGCACTGCGTCATATAAACGCACAGTTATCTTGATCGTTTACACATGAAAGAAAGGTGATCAGCCCTCCGCTTCAGGTACCAGTTCAGGGTAATATTGAATAAATATGACAGTGAAAAAATCTCTTATATTTATTTTACCCCCCTTAGGAATCGAACCCGGGACCTCCAGAACGGTAGCCGAGCGTGCTGACCATTACACTACGGAGGCGGACAAATGAATATAGCAACTGAATATAGCAACTCCATAATTAGAGTAAGTGTACGGTTTGTATTTAATATTTACATTCTTCAATAACAGTAGATAAGAACTTGAGAAATAAAAAAATTCTGTTTGGGCCAATAAACTTTTAGATTCGGGGGTAGAATTCCATACAAAAATATTCGTGACGAAGAGGGTTTATTTATCACCGAAATTTATTTTGAGGCTCCAGTAGTCCGATTGCTGACGTAGAATCTGAATGATATGTTCCCTATCTACGGTTGCCTTTCTTAGGGATGGGATACTGCAAAGATAACATCAAAACGCATTTACCATATAGAGTAGATAATAACGCAACGTATGCAGTTGACGTTTTATTTTTCTATTATCATTTGCTTCCTTAAAATCTAGTTAATATACTAACCAAAACTAAATACACAACATTTTGAATGTATCCAAATACTTGTTCACAAATCTGAATTATCTCCAATTATAGGAGTTAATTTTTTTTTTAACACACTCATTATGTTGTTAATAAATTATCTGGTCAAACTATAAGCCAAAATAATCAAATGAAAAGGATATTTTCTGGCCTTTATCATGTATGTGATTATAACCCAGGATTTGCCCGTCACATACAAATATATGAGTTTTGCTGAATAAAAAAGCTTCCTCGTCTCATTAATAGACGCCTCTAGCGAAAATTCTTGTGTTTTAATTGCAATGTTTCGATATTGGATCATAAATATAGAACTTCCAAGAATTTGAGTAGTGTGGTTGTCAATCATGGGTAGAATTGGTGAATGTTACACGTGTATAAAGTGATCAGTTAACCAGCCTATGACGGTCGTTAACCCCGTAAATGCTCAGACTTCCGTATTCTTCTTTATCTATGTTGTGCCAGAATAATATCAAAGAAACATTTTTGTTATTTTACGTTATTTTTCAATCGATACCTTTGTTGTATTTTCGGTAATGAGAAAAAAAATCCCCTCTTAACTACTCCCGTGAGACCCTTTTTAAAATATTAACACCCCTTCCCTGTATATCATAGCTACCATTATCACTACCCTTGGAGGAAACGGTGTTTTTTCAACAAATATTTTCTGAGCTCTTTTTATATATTATACATACATCTTACACATCTCAACATAAATAAAGAAGAATATGTAATAAGTCCGAGTGTTTACAGGGCTTATGACTTGTCATAGGTTGTTTAAGTGATCACATTACAGGCATGGAATATTCACCATTCTTCCGATGATTGACAAATATTTTTTTTGAAATTCGTACATTATTATAATATTAATCGCATGACACTGTGTACATGTGAGTTCACTGGAACTATCTATGGTTGGATTAGTAAAGCTTTTATTAAGCAGATACCCTTTATTTGGATACATGCAAGATCCTAACCGGATTATTTTGCAACCTAGGAGACGCCTGAAAACATCAGATTTTTTTAGGCAGCTTATAATTTGACCACTTATTTTATAAATAAAGTACCTATAAAAAGATATTAAATACCAAGTAGTTTTATTCGGGAGTCCGCCTCCGTATTGTAATGGTCAGCACGCTCGGCTACCGTTCTGGAGGTCCCAGGTTCGATTTCCAAAGGGGGTAAAATAAATATGTGATTTTTTCACTGTAATATTTATTCAATATTACCCTGGACTGGTACCTGAAGCGGAGGGCTGATCACATTTCCTTCATGTGTAAAACGATCAAGATAACATGCGTTTATATGACGCAGTACCCTATGCCCCATTAGGGTGCGGATAAGGGTTTAAAAAAATAGTTTTATTTTGTAAAGTATAATGTTTTATTAAAAAGAATCTTAAAAATACTTATAAATAATAATAATGAAACACCAATACATGATTTATCACTGAAAATATGTATTTATCTAAGTTTTTTTCTAAAATCATTATTTTACAATGGTTTATTAATGCTAACAGTTGATATTTATTGTCTGTTTATTCATACGATGAAATTTACTAGTGTGTTGGATTCGATGTATTCATTTGCATCATAGCATATTCGTAACAGAGCAACATAGAGAAGGAAGCGGTTAATCACCAGAAAACGAATTCCTTCGAGACCTGTGTCCATGTAGCTCGGGCCAAACTATTACGGCAATATGTAATATATGCATTTGGTAGAAAACATTAATCACACACTGATGATAAACGGCGCACTTCAAAGGCAGAAATTACCAAGTTATATTGTTTTGGGAGCGCATAACTTAGACATACGTATCCGCAATGTATAGTCGATATGTGATATAAAGAAATACGAATTTGACTAACTAACCATCACGCCGCTTCCCCGCAGGGGTACGTAGAGAGAATCGAACGCCACAGTACTCTGTCTTTGCAAACATTCTTCGCCTCTTCTAGATTCATGCATCTCCTCATACATACCCGACGATTATTACGACTCCTGACCCGGCCGCTTTCAAGTATTTGACATAGGTACCTGATTATGCCAAGTTTCCCTCGGTCTTCCTCTGCTTCTTTTTCCAACTACATTCGCATCATAAATTTGTTTAACCGTTCTTTCTTCACTCATACGTTCCACATGTCCAAACCATCTCAACACACCTTTTTTAATTTTATCGATAATGCTTATCTCAGCCGTACATTCTTTCCTTATTTCATCACTCGGACATCTACCAAACATCTTTTTGCCACACATTCGTCTGAGGGATGGCATTTCGACTGCATTCAGTCTGCTTTCATCCTTCTTTCGAACACAAATTTGGCGTAATGGAAACTCAAAATTTGGCTTCAATCGAGACATACAGATTCGATTTTCCAAGTGTAATATAGAAATATTCACCGGTATCTATTAACATGCTCTGTTTAGTTATGTGAAAAATTGACCACAGATTATTATTATATAATGTTTATGCAAAATAACATTTTGTGTTTCTTGATGAATCAAAACCCACAGATTTTATAAGCCTGCTGTTTTCATTGTCCATTTAGTAAATAGTTACATGACCACAGATAGATACTAAAATATAGTTTGATGCAAATAAACATTCCGTGTTATTTAATAAATTGAAACCCACAGATTTTATAAGCCCGCTGTATTCATTGTCCATTTAGTAAATAGTTACATGACCACATGTAAATATTAAAATATAGTTGGATGCAAATAAACATTCCGTGTTATTAAATAAATTGAAACACACAGATTTTATAAGCCCGCTGTGTTCATTGTCCATGTTTTGTTTAGTTAATAGTTACATGACCACAGATAAATGCTAAAATATAGTTTGATGCAAAATAACATTCTGTGTTATTCAATAAATTGAAACCCACAGATTTTATAAGCCCGCTGTATTCATTGTCCTTTGTTTAGTCAATAGTTACACGACTACAGATAAATACTAAAATATAGTTTGATGCAAAATAACATTATGTGTTATTTAATAAATCGAAACCCACAGATTTAATTTGCCCTCTGTACTACAGTAACACCATCCGGTATTCATTGTCCATGCTCTGTTTAGCTAATGGCACTAGATTTATGTGAAAACTTGACCACAGATAGATGGACCAGGAGGGATGTGATATTGTGTGATGAATCGGGCAATCTGTGACAACGGGCCGTGTATCATCCTTAATGGTCGCTCTTCTTGGACAAGAGATATTGGTCACGTGATGAATACGTGGATATGCAAATGCCCAAAGTACGAGATTTTCATGATTTTAAAAATAAAAACACCGGTAAACTTAGCAATTAAAAAATATTTTATTAATTGATTCGACAGTCACTTTGTAGTGATTTAGACTTGTATAATGATCGCATTCATAACAATAGTAAGTCAAAAATCCAACATCAAAAAATACGAAATGTCATAAACTGTAACATTTTGAAACAATTGAAAATCATAAAAATATTAATAATAATAAACACATAATTAAAAATATGACAATGACTTAAGATTCCCCCCTATTGTCTATGTTCCCATTGATAATAAAAAAAAACAGCTCTTACCCCGTCTTCAACCTTTAACGTCCCAAGGACAAACTCTAAAATTTAGATTTAGTTTCACATACGGTGTTTGAAAATGATGCGGAATGCATAAAAACACATGAAACAATGAGTTTATATATAAAATATAATAGGTTTTATAAAGAAAAGGTATTCATTAAGTAAAAATTAAATTAAAAATCGATTTTAAATATACAACAGTAATATAGTCCTAATCCAAATAAAATTTATGGACAGAATCCAAAAATGTTTGGTGAGTATTATTTAAGAAGCTTCCATGGTGTAGTATTTAGCACATATCGCTCACTCCTTTCAAGAACATAATAATTAAAAAATCGACAATTTTCAGTTGTGCTTGTTTTCGGAATGCCCAAAAAATGTACTATATCCTAGCAAGAGGCATATTTTTGACTTAATATTTACCCGCTACAGGGCAGAGAGTGTTGTTTTTACATTTTGAAGAAAATGTGTTGTTCAATTATTTTTTTAAAAATCCAAAATATTTTTCAAATGGAGAAAAAACCTTCAGGTTTTACCTAAAAAGATCTGTTGCGCAGTAAAAAGTTCAATAAGTGGCTTGATATTTATTTTTAATACATTGTATTATATTTTTAAACTTTAAAAACCTTCTCCTGAAAAATCAAGTTTTTTGATTTATGACGTTCTTGAAAGGAGTGAGCGATATGGCTACCATACTAGAAGTTCCGGTTTTTTTCACTCGTGTGCTTTTTCACTCCAATATTAATTTATGTTTTGTATTACTTTGGACTCAGTGGAGTGCAAAGAGAATTAATTAGGGTAGGCAGTAGAGGTAGGTAGTAAGGTAAGTTGGTACTACTTAGTAAGGTAGGGTAGGTACTGGTTGTATTTTTATATGTCACGCGGGTAAATTAGGATAGGCACTGCTTTTCTGTCGAAATGTAAGGCACGCTCCTGAGCGTGATACTTGAATATGGACATGTAGATAAGGCAGAAAATAAGAAAGAAAATAAATAATTACATATAAATAATTACTATGACCTATGAGAGCGGTTGTATACTAGTAGCAGGCTTTAATAACAACTTGACATTTCTTATTCATCTCAACATTTTAATTATTTTTTTAATGAGGTAACTTTCAGTTTTTATTTTAATGGTTTAAAAGTTAAGAGTTGAAATGTATTCAGTTGCTTTATTATTGAGAATTTCCGCGAGACAAGTTGATTGTTTTATGAAAAACGTCGCATTTACTTGCACAAATTTAATTTCATAGTTCAACGCTTTCTACAGTGCGAAACAATTACTTCTAGTTAATTGCGTAAACTTTATATTATTTTCAAGTGCTGGAAATACGAGTAGTTGGAGTAGAAACATCCAAAGTACAAACAGTAAATGGCTAAGGTAGAGAATATTACAATTATTTCATTTTGCACTTCTCCTAAGGAAATTAAAACCGTTGCAGAATAAGAAAAAGACAATCTTATTGAATGAGGATTTATAATTTATTATTTGTTTTAAAAAGATATTTGTTTTTTTAAATTAAAACGTATTTTTTTAATAAGTAGATAAAATACTGCAACAGTTTGAGTGCGTCCAAATACTTCACAAATCTCGATTATTTTTAATTAATTGGTCAAATTAAGCTTAAATAAAAATTTAAAATGATGTTTTTAGGAGTGTCTCAAATATGTGAATATAATCCAAGATTTGGACCTCACAAAGAAATGAAAGTATCTCTGCTTAATAAAAGCTTTCCTCGTCCCACCATGCATGTCACTAGTGAACACTCGCAACCTGTGTTTTGAGTTTGATCAATATATCTAGACGTTTCAAGGAATTGATTAGTGTGGTTGGTAATCATGGGTAGAATTGGTGAATTCACCTTCACCTTCACCTTCACTTGTGATCACCTTCACTTGTGTGAAGGTGATCAAATCAGCTTACTTAAACCACTTAAACCAGCCTTTGACGGTCGTAAGCCCTGCAAATGCCCAGACTTTTAAAGACTTCTTTATCTACGAAAACGTTGAGATGTCAAAAAATAACGTAGAAAATACTGCAATAAAAAGTATCGTTTTTATTTGTACGCGCTTTTTAATTCATTTGTTAAATTGAGAATATCTATTTTATCCCAAAAAATGTTAATTAAAAACGTGCCGGTGACCCAGTTTGGCAAAAATTGACTAGAATACAAGCGTCAGGCGTCGTGTCGCGATTTGAGACCTACTTATTGCTAGAAAAATCAAAGAATGATTGTATGTTATATTTTTATAACTTTTATCTCAATTCCTTATTTTCTATCTTCAAATAAGCCTGCAAATTACTTCGTGAGTTATTAATTTGAAAAAAAAACAATAAGGTACAAAACAGAACGTGACTTCGTTTTTATGTGTAGCTTCTTAGTTCACTTTTCATCGTATTATTAACATTTTCCTAAGACTGTGAAATAAAGGACAAAAGAATATATGCGCAAAACTAATCACCCTATCGGAAGATGTTATAATTTTTGCAAATGGCGTCATACGTCAATCATATTTGACATCTGTAAATTAAAAAGATGCAGTATACAAATGTTTTTAAGGTGACGTAAAATTAATCATCCAATTTTTTTTAACATAACTTTTTTTCCAACATAATAAACACTTAGTAAATACTTACATTTTTTTGCTAAGCGGAAAAAATTATATCCGTCAAGTAGCTGCCGCCAGCGTTGATACACATTTGTGCCCGTTTTATCAATTTCTTTATATCCTACAGCTATAAAATTTACAAATTTTAAATGTGATTGACGTCCGACACCTTTTGCCAAAATTATAATATCTTCTGATTGGATGACTAATTTTGCGCCACACTGTACATCATGTATTTAAATATCTCAAAATTTCGTTACTTTCTTTTGGGTATCTGTAGAAATAAAATATTCAACACATCTGTCAGATCGATCATCCCCTAGATTGAAGAAATGCGTGTACAAATAGTTTTACCACGGTAAAGTCTCATATGGACCATCCCTTACAGCGCCACGGGCGATTCCACCCCTCTATCCCTCCTACCCTTGCGACGCAGAGATACAACTCCTGGGAGACCCTTTATGTGTTTGTTCACTGTCAAAGGGAAGGCGATTATTGTGAAGAGATTGATGAGCAACAAGCTCCGGTACAAGGGATTGTTCTGAGGATTTCACACAGTCGACAAAGAGAATGAAAATACTTATATACACATCCTATCTAAGGATTATTAATCCCTACGATAATGGCCTGGTTTTACTGTGTGGTTTTTATCATAGTAAAATATTTTATTAAATTTTATTATAATGAGGGAAAATTGTTGATAAAATCAAATAAAACATGACATAATGAAGCGATCTATTTCACATCAACCCACTTTCTTTTAAGGCCACACTCACAATAGTAAAATTCACTTTTCTTCCGGCAACGCATAGACAGAGCCGGCCGTCATGTCACGCCCAATTATTGTAAAAAGAAATGCACAGAAGATTTTAGTTTTAGTTTTTTTTAGAATATAAATTAAATAAATGTTTTTACATATTTTTTTAACTCCTTACATTTTACTAACGCTTATATTTTCAAAACCACATATTAATTTTTAAGAAAAACTTATTTTTTCAATACAAAAACGGTGTTTTAAAAAAAACAACTACGTCAAATGTTACCTGGGCTTAACAAAAATTAAGTTGCTATTTAACGGATACTAAGAACAACTCTTCAAAAAAAAGTTTAATTTTTTAACGATTTTATGAATAACAGAAGCAGGCTGTACAAGTTTATTGCATAATATTCAAAGTTATTTTGGCCAAAAGTGGTTTGTGTTAAAATATTTTATATGTGTTTCTGAATTTAGGATTTTTTAGTTCGATATACGTTGCCGTAAAGTGTGTTAATTGTGTTTTGTGTGCTTTACTGAGAGGTGTTTTCTTATATTATGTGAGAGAAATTCTTAAAAGCATATGTGTCGCCTACTTTCAAAATCCGCCAGATCCATATAAGTCGATTTTACAAAAAAATGCCAAATTATCCAGGTAATATTTATGTTTCAAAGATTTGTCTATCTTTAGATAAAATATTATAAAATAGAGTATTTTCCCATTTTTTTTGGAAAGATTTCAGTTTAAAAAAAAACACAAGAGGCACAAACCGATAATGACGTCATCTTAATTTTTGACTTTCCCCGCTCTCTGATTGGCCGATATGGGTCAGAAGGCAAGTTTCATGAATATGTCGGAATTTGAAATACAATGCTGTTTTTAAGTACTTTTAGGCAGAGTTTTCACGTATATACATTTTTTAAATAATAAAACCCACAATTGGCATTCCGATAGAGTATTTATTTTAATATCTTAAAAAATTGGATCTGGCGGATTTTGAAAGTAGGCGACACAAATAAAAGGTTAGTTTATCATATATTGTACATAAGTTGTAATATGTTGAATGTTTTCCCTGTAAAAAGTATTTTTTCAAAAATTGGTTTTTGGGCAACAAACATATGAATAGCTATGAGGAATATTTTTTTTTAAATTTATTTTTCAAACATATTTTTTAAATAATCTACCATTGCAGTATTCTATACAACAACATTCAATGAACGAATTTTATGATGTATGATAACAAGTGAGAATTATATTAACCATATAAATAATTTTTATTATATCGGATTCTTTTACATACAAATGTACAGACACATATGTACATCACCAATTCCTTAACCGATAGCGCGACAATCACCCATACTTTACAAACGTATTGAAAACCTTACCGGTATGCGAAAGAATCTAAATCCATTGCATATAAACAGGTTTCATTAATTAATGCAATATGGAAGTTCAAAAATGGTCAGAATGGTGAACGTTACACAAGTGCATATATTGATTGCTCAAGCCAGCCAATTGCCAAGTCGTAAGCTCTGGGATGCTCAGACTTTTTCTTTCAACATTTTCTTTCATGATGATAGGGAAAAACGATCAATGTTTCATAAAAACATGAGAATTTTGTTATTTAAAATAATAGGTTATAAAATATACACGTGTGGACAGGAGGAGTATGAAGCGTCGAGAGCTGTTTTGGACTGCCCAAAATAAGAACACTTTCTCACAAGCGATAGTCAAAATCCGAGAGACCAGACACAATACGTAAAGAAGAAGAAGATTATAAAATACAAGTATAAAATAAATTTGATCATGAACAAACTTTGTGTAAAGTTCAAGATCCTTCAAAATGTTATTACACGCTTGATTGGGTTTAAAATGTGTCTGTACCTTTGAAGCCAAACTTTTAAGCATTACGGTGAAATATAACGGATTAACCTCTGAGGTACGTTTAATGCGATTTTTTCCTTGACGTAATTTTCACTTTACAGCTCACCATTTATAACCTTGGCGGGGCGGCGGAGTAATAAATCATACCCAACCCAAGTGTCCGCCAGGAAACCTCCTTAAGTGAGTAATTAAACGACATTGGGCAGCGCTAGTCATTGCAAGTCTGATCAGGTCTGGGAAAATCGATGCCTTGCGGGCCCAGATTGCCTTTGAAGGGTTTAAATGTGTCAATTTAGTCATTTCTTGGCTCTTGACAGCCTCACTATTGATAGGCAAACTGTTTATTAATTACCTTATGAAGGAGGTCTTTCAAACTATGGAAAATTAATTAATTTTCCTTAAATTCCGGACATTAATGATTAAGTAATGACTTCTAAGTATACATCTCAGAATGTTAGTTAACTTTGTCTTGGAAACCTTGCTTTAGGTCTAAAACCTGGCTTATGTTATTAGGTATTAATGTACTTATAAGGAACGTTAGATCAAACATGACCTCAAATTTTACAACACAGTATGTTGGAGTACCATATGTGAAGATTAGCCAAACAAATACTCTAAAGTAATTATTTTTTGACATCTCATCAAAGATGAATAAGAATATGGAGGTCTGGACATTTACGGGGCTGACGACCGTCAAAGGCTGGTTTAAGTGATCACTGTACACACGTGTAACATTCACCAATTCTACCCATAATTGACAATCACACTACTCAAATTCTTGGACGTTCTATACATATGAACGAATTTTGAAACATTGTTCATGAATCACTAGAACTTCACTAGAGACATCTATTGGTGAGATGATGGTATTTGGCCATACACCTTGCTTTCATGTAAGTAAGGATCAAGATAACACTGTATCATTACAATGCAATGTATTTTGGACCATTGTGTACAGATAAGGGTTAGAAGAAAAATAAATTATATATATATATATATATATATATATATATATATATATATATATATATATATATATATATATATATATATATATATATATATATATATATATATATATATATATATTTATATATATTTATATATATTTGTTAAATATACGTATGTTAATTATATAAATAAATATATTACGAAATAGCAAAGTGTTCTTCAACTAAAATAATGTTTAGAAAAATGGTAACTGTATTCGGATTAATCAGACTTAATTGTTATAGTATTACCCTTACGAAATATGAAAGGGTCTTATTTAATACCTATCCTTAAACGTAAAATACCACAAAACGTCACTTGCAGAGTATACCCAACCTCCTGAATAACAATATTTCCCTCTTTCTAACTCTTTGAACTAAAAATACCTCAGTTACGATTTGCTAAACTTAATCTATCTTCATTGTACGCTAATGAATGTAGGTTAAATTATAATTATGATTAATGGGAGTAGAATTTACCGGGTGGAAGTAATATTTTTGATATCAGAACAGGAGTCAACGTCAAAATTAAATAACTTCACTGAAGAGCTCGGGTTTCTGACGTTGATGTAATGTTTTAAATTATTTGGGTTGTATCGAAAAAAACTACTTGTTTTCGATTGTTTAAATATTACTTGTAAAGATTTCTACGGACACAATTTGGAGTGTGTCCAAATACTTCACAAATCTGGATTATCTCCAATTAAAGGATTTATTTTTCATATTATTTTTTGACATCTCATAGAAAAAGAAGAATTTTGAAGTCTGGACATTTACAGGGCTAACGGACGTCACAAGCTAGTTATCTAAATTATCTCGCTAAATTATCACTTGGCATACGTGTTACATGAATGCCAATAAATCAATTGGTCAAATTATAAGCTTAAATACTAAAATGAAAAAGGATATTTTCTAGTGTTTCTCATGTATGTATACGTAGGATTCGGACCTAGCATACAAATGAAATACTTTCTGCTCAATAAAAAGCTTCGAACATCTCACCAATGGATGTCTCTAGTGAAATTCTAGTGATTCAGGCACTTTATTTCAAAATTGAACCATATATATAGAATTTCCAAGAATTTGAGTAGTGTGATTGTCAATCATGGGTAGAATAAGTGAATGTTGCATGTGTGTTAAGTGATGTGCTTAAACCAGCCTATGGCGGTCATCAACCTCGTAAATCCCAGACTTCCATATTATTCTTCATCTTTGTTGAAATGTCAAAAAATAATATTAATTTTTACTGACACTTCAGAGCTCCTTTGAATCATGGTATTGAATCAGAATTTTTATAAAATGAAAAAAATATATATGTTGAAACGGAATTAAAATGGCTGAATTTATACCAGGTATATTTCTAACACATAACGCGGGCAT